>NC_056733.1:174551177-174586177 GCF_019279795.1 Protopterus annectens
TTGTACTAGGCTACATACTTTTCAACAACTACTGGTGTCCCACATGGATCTGTACTAGGCTACATACTTTTCAACAACTACTGGTGTCCCACATGGATCTGTACTAGGCTACATACTTTTCAACAACTACTGGTGTCCCACATGGATCTGTACTAGGCTACATACTTTTCAACAACTACTGGTGTCCCACATGGATCTGTACTAGGCTACATACTTTTCAACAACTACTGGTGTCCCACATGGATCTGTACTAGGCTACATACTTTTCAACAACTACTGGTGTCCCACATGGATCTGTACTAGGCTACATACTTTTCAACAACTACTGGTGTCCCACATGGATCTGTACTAGGCTACATACTTTTCAACAACTACTGGTGTCCCACATGGATCTGTACTAGGCTACATACTTTTCAACAACTACTGGTGTCCCACATGGATCTGTACTAGGCTACATACTTTTCAACAACTACTGGTGTCCCACATGGATCTGTACTAGGCTACATACTTTTCAACAACTACTGGTGTCCCACATGGATCTGTACTAGGCTACATACTTTTCAACAACTACTGGTGTCCCACATGGATCTGTACTAGGCTACATACTTTTCAACAACTACTGGTGTCCCACATGGATCTGTACTAGGCTACATACTTTTCAACAACTACTGGTGTCCCACATGGATCTGTACTAGGCTACATACTTTTCAACAACTACTGGTGTCCCACATGGATCTGTACTAGGCTACATACTTTTCAACAACTACTGGTGTCCCACATGGATCTGTACTAGGCTACATACTTTTCAACAACTACTGGTGTCCCACATGGATCTGTACTAGGCTACATACTTTTCAACAACTACTGGTGTCCCACATGGATCTGTACTAGGCTACATACTTTTCAACAACTACTGGTGTCCCACATGGATCTGTACTAGGCTACATACTTTTCAACAACTACTGGTGTCCCACATGGATCTGTACTAGGCTACATACTTTTCAACAACTACTGGTGTCCCACATGGATCTGTACTAGGCTACATACTTTTCAACAACTACTGGTGTCCCACATGGATCTGTACTAGGCTACATACTTTTCAACAACTACTGGTGTCCCACATGGATCTGTACTAGGCTACATACTTTTCAACAACTACTGGTGTCCCACATGGATCTGTACTAGGCTACATACTTTTCAACAACTACTGGTGTCCCACATGGATCTGTACTAGGCTACATACTTTTCAACAACTACTGGTGTCCCACATGGATCTGTACTAGGCTACATACTTTTCAACAACTACTGGTGTCCCACATGGATCTGTACTAGGCTACATACTTTTCAACAACTACTGGTGTCCCACATGGATCTGTACTAGGCTACATACTTTTCAACAACTACTGGTGTCCCACATGGATCTGTACTAGGCTACATACTTTTCAACAACTACTGGTGTCCCACATGGATCTGTACTAGGCTACATACTTTTCAACAACTACTGGTGTCCCACATGGATCTGTACTAGGCTACATACTTTTCAACAACTACTGGTGTCCCACATGGATCTGTACTAGGCTACATACTTTTCAACAACTACTGGTGTCCCACATGGATCTGTACTAGGCTACATACTTTTCAACAACTACTGGTGTCCCACATGGATCTGTACTAGGCTACATACTTTTCAACAACTACTGGTGTCCCACATGGATCTGTACTAGGCTACATACTTTTCAACAACTACTGGTGTCCCACATGGATCTGTACTAGGCTACATACTTTTCAACAACTACTGGTGTCCCACATGGATCTGTACTAGGCTACATACTTTTCAACAACTACTGGTGTCCCACATGGATCTGTACTAGGCTACATACTTTTCAACAACTACTGGTGTCCCACATGGATCTGTACTAGGCTACATACTTTTCAACAACTACTGGTGTCCCACATGGATCTGTACTAGGCTACATACTTTTCAACAACTACTGGTGTCCCACATGGATCTGTACTAGGCTACATACTTTTCAACAACTACTGGTGTCCCACATGGATCTGTACTAGGCTACATACTTTTCAACAACTACTGGTGTCCCACATGGATCTGTACTAGGCTACATACTTTTCAACAACTACTGGTGTCCCACATGGATCTGTACTAGGCTACATACTTTTCAACAACTACTGGTGTCCCACATGGATCTGTACTAGGCTACATACTTTTCAACAACTACTGGTGTCCCACATGGATCTGTACTAGGCTACATACTTTTCAACAACTACTGGTGTCCCACATGGATCTGTACTAGGCTACATACTTTTCAACAACTACTGGTGTCCCACATGGATCTGTACTAGGCTACATACTTTTCAACAACTACTGGTGTCCCACATGGATCTGTACTAGGCTACATACTTTTCAACAACTACTGGTGTCCCACATGGATCTGTACTAGGCTACATACTTTTCAACAACTACTGGTGTCCCACATGGATCTGTACTAGGCTACATACTTTTCAACAACTACTGGTGTCCCACATGGATCTGTACTAGGCTACATACTTTTCAACAACTACTGGTGTCCCACATGGATCTGTACTAGGCTACATACTTTTCAACAACTACTGGTGTCCCACATGGATCTGTACTAGGCTACATACTTTTCAACAACTACTGGTGTCCCACATGGATCTGTACTAGGCTACATACTTTTCAACAACTACTGGTGTCCCACATGGATCTGTACTAGGCTACATACTTTTCAACAACTACTGGTGTCCCACATGGATCTGTACTAGGCTACATACTTTTCAACAACTACTGGTGTCCCACATGGATCTGTACTAGGCTACATACTTTTCAACAACTACTGGTGTCCCACATGGATCTGTACTAGGCTACATACTTTTCAACAACTACTGGTGTCCCACATGGATCTGTACTAGGCTACATACTTTTCAACAACTACTGGTGTCCCACATGGATCTGTACTAGGCTACATACTTTTCAACAACTACTGGTGTCCCACATGGATCTGTACTAGGCTACATACTTTTCAACAACTACTGGTGTCCCACATGGATCTGTACTAGGCTACATACTTTTCAACAACTACTGGTGTCCCACATGGATCTGTACTAGGCTACATACTTTTCAACAACTACTGGTGTCCCACATGGATCTGTACTAGGCTACATACTTTTCAACAACTACTGGTGTCCCACATGGATCTGTACTAGGCTACATACTTTTCAACAACTACTGGTGTCCCACATGGATCTGTACTAGGCTACATACTTTTCAACAACTACTGGTGTCCCACATGGATCTGTACTAGGCTACATACTTTTCAACAACTACTGGTGTCCCACATGGATCTGTACTAGGCTACATACTTTTCAACAACTACTGGTGTCCCACATGGATCTGTACTAGGCTACATACTTTTCAACAACTACTGGTGTCCCACATGGATCTGTACTAGGCTACATACTTTTCAACAACTACTGGTGTCCCACATGGATCTGTACTAGGCTACATACTTTTCAACAACTACTGGTGTCCCACATGGATCTGTACTAGGCTACATACTTTTCAACAACTACTGGTGTCCCACATGGATCTGTACTAGGCTACATACTTTTCAACAACTACTGGTGTCCCACATGGATCTGTACTAGGCTACATACTTTTCAACAACTACTGGTGTCCCACATGGATCTGTACTAGGCTACATACTTTTCAACAACTACTGGTGTCCCACATGGATCTGTACTAGGCTACATACTTTTCAACAACTACTGGTGTCCCACATGGATCTGTACTAGGCTACATACTTTTCAACAACTACTGGTGTCCCACATGGATCTGTACTAGGCTACATACTTTTCAACAACTACTGGTGTCCCACATGGATCTGTACTAGGCTACATACTTTTCAACAACTACTGGTGTCCCACATGGATCTGTACTAGGCTACATACTTTTCAACAACTACTGGTGTCCCACATGGATCTGTACTAGGCTACATACTTTTCAACAACTACTGGTGTCCCACATGGATCTGTACTAGGCTACATACTTTTCAACAACTACTGGTGTCCCACATGGATCTGTACTAGGCTACATACTTTTCAACAACTACTGGTGTCCCACATGGATCTGTACTAGGCTACATACTTTTCAACAACTACTGGTGTCCCACATGGATCTGTACTAGGCTACATACTTTTCAACAACTACTGGTGTCCCACATGGATCTGTACTAGGCTACATACTTTTCAACAACTACTGGTGTCCCACATGGATCTGTACTAGGCTACATACTTTTCAACAACTACTGGTGTCCCACATGGATCTGTACTAGGCTACATACTTTTCAACAACTACTGGTGTCCCACATGGATCTGTACTAGGCTACATACTTTTCAACAACTACTGGTGTCCCACATGGATCTGTACTAGGCTACATACTTTTCAACAACTACTGGTGTCCCACATGGATCTGTACTAGGCTACATACTTTTCAACAACTACTGGTGTCCCACATGGATCTGTACTAGGCTACATACTTTTCAACAACTACTGGTGTCCCACATGGATCTGTACTAGGCTACATACTTTTCAACAACTACTGGTGTCCCACATGGATCTGTACTAGGCTACATACTTTTCAACAACTACTGGTGTCCCACATGGATCTGTACTAGGCTACATACTTTTCAACAACTACTGGTGTCCCACATGGATCTGTACTAGGCTACATACTTTTCAACAACTACTGGTGTCCCACATGGATCTGTACTAGGCTACATACTTTTCAACAACTACTGGTGTCCCACATGGATCTGTACTAGGCTACATACTTTTCAACAACTACTGGTGTCCCACATGGATCTGTACTAGGCTACATACTTTTCAACAACTACTGGTGTCCCACATGGATCTGTACTAGGCTACATACTTTTCAACAACTACTGGTGTCCCACATGGATCTGTACTAGGCTACATACTTTTCAACAACTACTGGTGTCCCACATGGATCTGTACTAGGCTACATACTTTTCAACAACTACTGGTGTCCCACATGGATCTGTACTAGGCTACATACTTTTCAACAACTACTGGTGTCCCACATGGATCTGTACTAGGCTACATACTTTTCAACAACTACTGGTGTCCCACATGGATCTGTACTAGGCTACATACTTTTCAACAACTACTGGTGTCCCACATGGATCTGTACTAGGCTACATACTTTTCAACAACTACTGGTGTCCCACATGGATCTGTACTAGGCTACATACTTTTCAACAACTACTGGTGTCCCACATGGATCTGTACTAGGCTACATACTTTTCAACAACTACTGGTGTCCCACATGGATCTGTACTAGGCTACATACTTTTCAACAACTACTGGTGTCCCACATGGATCTGTACTAGGCTACATACTTTTCAACAACTACTGGTGTCCCACATGGATCTGTACTAGGCTACATACTTTTCAACAACTACTGGTGTCCCACATGGATCTGTACTAGGCTACATACTTTTCAACAACTACTGGTGTCCCACATGGATCTGTACTAGGCTACATACTTTTCAACAACTACTGGTGTCCCACATGGATCTGTACTAGGCTACATACTTTTCAACAACTACTGGTGTCCCACATGGATCTGTACTAGGCTACATACTTTTCAACAACTACTGGTGTCCCACATGGATCTGTACTAGGCTACATACTTTTCAACAACTACTGGTGTCCCACATGGATCTGTACTAGGCTACATACTTTTCAACAACTACTGGTGTCCCACATGGATCTGTACTAGGCTACATACTTTTCAACAACTACTGGTGTCCCACATGGATCTGTACTAGGCTACATACTTTTCAACAACTACTGGTGTCCCACATGGATCTGTACTAGGCTACATACTTTTCAACAACTACTGGTGTCCCACATGGATCTGTACTAGGCTACATACTTTTCAACAACTACTGGTGTCCCACATGGATCTGTACTAGGCTACATACTTTTCAACAACTACTGGTGTCCCACATGGATCTGTACTAGGCTACATACTTTTCAACAACTACTGGTGTCCCACATGGATCTGTACTAGGCTACATACTTTTCAACAACTACTGGTGTCCCACATGGATCTGTACTAGGCTACATACTTTTCAACAACTACTGGTGTCCCACATGGATCTGTACTAGGCTACATACTTTTCAACAACTACTGGTGTCCCACATGGATCTGTACTAGGCTACATACTTTTCAACAACTACTGGTGTCCCACATGGATCTGTACTAGGCTACATACTTTTCAACAACTACTGGTGTCCCACATGGATCTGTACTAGGCTACATACTTTTCAACAACTACTGGTGTCCCACATGGATCTGTACTAGGCTACATACTTTTCAACAACTACTGGTGTCCCACATGGATCTGTACTAGGCTACATACTTTTCAACAACTACTGGTGTCCCACATGGATCTGTACTAGGCTACATACTTTTCAACAACTACTGGTGTCCCACATGGATCTGTACTAGGCTACATACTTTTCAACAACTACTGGTGTCCCACATGGATCTGTACTAGGCTACATACTTTTCAACAACTACTGGTGTCCCACATGGATCTGTACTAGGCTACATACTTTTCAACAACTACTGGTGTCCCACATGGATCTGTACTAGGCTACATACTTTTCAACAACTACTGGTGTCCCACATGGATCTGTACTAGGCTACATACTTTTCAACAACTACTGGTGTCCCACATGGATCTGTACTAGGCTACATACTTTTCAACAACTACTGGTGTCCCACATGGATCTGTACTAGGCTACATACTTTTCAACAACTACTGGTGTCCCACATGGATCTGTACTAGGCTACATACTTTTCAACAACTACTGGTGTCCCACATGGATCTGTACTAGGCTACATACTTTTCAACAACTACTGGTGTCCCACATGGATCTGTACTAGGCTACATACTTTTCAACAACTACTGGTGTCCCACATGGATCTGTACTAGGCTACATACTTTTCAACAACTACTGGTGTCCCACATGGATCTGTACTAGGCTACATACTTTTCAACAACTACTGGTGTCCCACATGGATCTGTACTAGGCTACATACTTTTCAACAACTACTGGTGTCCCACATGGATCTGTACTAGGCTACATACTTTTCAACAACTACTGGTGTCCCACATGGATCTGTACTAGGCTACATACTTTTCAACAACTACTGGTGTCCCACATGGATCTGTACTAGGCTACATACTTTTCAACAACTACTGGTGTCCCACATGGATCTGTACTAGGCTACATACTTTTCAACAACTACTGGTGTCCCACATGGATCTGTACTAGGCTACATACTTTTCAACAACTACTGGTGTCCCACATGGATCTGTACTAGGCTACATACTTTTCAACAACTACTGGTGTCCCACATGGATCTGTACTAGGCTACATACTTTTCAACAACTACTGGTGTCCCACATGGATCTGTACTAGGCTACATACTTTTCAACAACTACTGGTGTCCCACATGGATCTGTACTAGGCTACATACTTTTCAACAACTACTGGTGTCCCACATGGATCTGTACTAGGCTACATACTTTTCAACAACTACTGGTGTCCCACATGGATCTGTACTAGGCTACATACTTTTCAACAACTACTGGTGTCCCACATGGATCTGTACTAGGCTACATACTTTTCAACAACTACTGGTGTCCCACATGGATCTGTACTAGGCTACATACTTTTCAACAACTACTGGTGTCCCACATGGATCTGTACTAGGCTACATACTTTTCAACAACTACTGGTGTCCCACATGGATCTGTACTAGGCTACATACTTTTCAACAACTACTGGTGTCCCACATGGATCTGTACTAGGCTACATACTTTTCAACAACTACTGGTGTCCCACATGGATCTGTACTAGGCTACATACTTTTCAACAACTACTGGTGTCCCACATGGATCTGTACTAGGCTACATACTTTTCAACAACTACTGGTGTCCCACATGGATCTGTACTAGGCTACATACTTTTCAACAACTACTGGTGTCCCACATGGATCTGTACTAGGCTACATACTTTTCAACAACTACTGGTGTCCCACATGGATCTGTACTAGGCTACATACTTTTCAACAACTACTGGTGTCCCACATGGATCTGTACTAGGCTACATACTTTTCAACAACTACTGGTGTCCCACATGGATCTGTACTAGGCTACATACTTTTCAACAACTACTGGTGTCCCACATGGATCTGTACTAGGCTACATACTTTTCAACAACTACTGGTGTCCCACATGGATCTGTACTAGGCTACATACTTTTCAACAACTACTGGTGTCCCACATGGATCTGTACTAGGCTACATACTTTTCAACAACTACTGGTGTCCCACATGGATCTGTACTAGGCTACATACTTTTCAACAACTACTGGTGTCCCACATGGATCTGTACTAGGCTACATACTTTTCAACAACTACTGGTGTCCCACATGGATCTGTACTAGGCTACATACTTTTCAACAACTACTGGTGTCCCACATGGATCTGTACTAGGCTACATACTTTTCAACAACTACTGGTGTCCCACATGGATCTGTACTAGGCTACATACTTTTCAACAACTACTGGTGTCCCACATGGATCTGTACTAGGCTACATACTTTTCAACAACTACTGGTGTCCCACATGGATCTGTACTAGGCTACATACTTTTCAACAACTACTGGTGTCCCACATGGATCTGTACTAGGCTACATACTTTTCAACAACTACTGGTGTCCCACATGGATCTGTACTAGGCTACATACTTTTCAACAACTACTGGTGTCCCACATGGATCTGTACTAGGCTACATACTTTTCAACAACTACTGGTGTCCCACATGGATCTGTACTAGGCTACATACTTTTCAACAACTACTGGTGTCCCACATGGATCTGTACTAGGCTACATACTTTTCAACAACTACTGGTGTCCCACATGGATCTGTACTAGGCTACATACTTTTCAACAACTACTGGTGTCCCACATGGATCTGTACTAGGCTACATACTTTTCAACAACTACTGGTGTCCCACATGGATCTGTACTAGGCTACATACTTTTCAACAACTACTGGTGTCCCACATGGATCTGTACTAGGCTACATACTTTTCAACAACTACTGGTGTCCCACATGGATCTGTACTAGGCTACATACTTTTCAACAACTACTGGTGTCCCACATGGATCTGTACTAGGCTACATACTTTTCAACAACTACTGGTGTCCCACATGGATCTGTACTAGGCTACATACTTTTCAACAACTACTGGTGTCCCACATGGATCTGTACTAGGCTACATACTTTTCAACAACTACTGGTGTCCCACATGGATCTGTACTAGGCTACATACTTTTCAACAACTACTGGTGTCCCACATGGATCTGTACTAGGCTACATACTTTTCAACAACTACTGGTGTCCCACATGGATCTGTACTAGGCTACATACTTTTCAACAACTACTGGTGTCCCACATGGATCTGTACTAGGCTACATACTTTTCAACAACTACTGGTGTCCCACATGGATCTGTACTAGGCTACATACTTTTCAACAACTACTGGTGTCCCACATGGATCTGTACTAGGCTACATACTTTTCAACAACTACTGGTGTCCCACATGGATCTGTACTAGGCTACATACTTTTCAACAACTACTGGTGTCCCACATGGATCTGTACTAGGCTACATACTTTTCAACAACTACTGGTGTCCCACATGGATCTGTACTAGGCTACATACTTTTCAACAACTACTGGTGTCCCACATGGATCTGTACTAGGCTACATACTTTTCAACAACTACTGGTGTCCCACATGGATCTGTACTAGGCTACATACTTTTCAACAACTACTGGTGTCCCACATGGATCTGTACTAGGCTACATACTTTTCAACAACTACTGGTGTCCCACATGGATCTGTACTAGGCTACATACTTTTCAACAACTACTGGTGTCCCACATGGATCTGTACTAGGCTACATACTTTTCAACAACTACTGGTGTCCCACATGGATCTGTACTAGGCTACATACTTTTCAACAACTACTGGTGTCCCACATGGATCTGTACTAGGCTACATACTTTTCAACAACTACTGGTGTCCCACATGGATCTGTACTAGGCTACATACTTTTCAACAACTACTGGTGTCCCACATGGATCTGTACTAGGCTACATACTTTTCAACAACTACTGGTGTCCCACATGGATCTGTACTAGGCTACATACTTTTCAACAACTACTGGTGTCCCACATGGATCTGTACTAGGCTACATACTTTTCAACAACTACTGGTGTCCCACATGGATCTGTACTAGGCTACATACTTTTCAACAACTACTGGTGTCCCACATGGATCTGTACTAGGCTACATACTTTTCAACAACTACTGGTGTCCCACATGGATCTGTACTAGGCTACATACTTTTCAACAACTACTGGTGTCCCACATGGATCTGTACTAGGCTACATACTTTTCAACAACTACTGGTGTCCCACATGGATCTGTACTAGGCTACATACTTTTCAACAACTACTGGTGTCCCACATGGATCTGTACTAGGCTACATACTTTTCAACAACTACTGGTGTCCCACATGGATCTGTACTAGGCTACATACTTTTCAACAACTACTGGTGTCCCACATGGATCTGTACTAGGCTACATACTTTTCAACAACTACTGGTGTCCCACATGGATCTGTACTAGGCTACATACTTTTCAACAACTACTGGTGTCCCACATGGATCTGTACTAGGCTACATACTTTTCAACAACTACTGGTGTCCCACATGGATCTGTACTAGGCTACATACTTTTCAACAACTACTGGTGTCCCACATGGATCTGTACTAGGCTACATACTTTTCAACAACTACTGGTGTCCCACATGGATCTGTACTAGGCTACATACTTTTCAACAACTACTGGTGTCCCACATGGATCTGTACTAGGCTACATACTTTTCAACAACTACTGGTGTCCCACATGGATCTGTACTAGGCTACATACTTTTCAACAACTACTGGTGTCCCACATGGATCTGTACTAGGCTACATACTTTTCAACAACTACTGGTGTCCCACATGGATCTGTACTAGGCTACATACTTTTCAACAACTACTGGTGTCCCACATGGATCTGTACTAGGCTACATACTTTTCAACAACTACTGGTGTCCCACATGGATCTGTACTAGGCTACATACTTTTCAACAACTACTGGTGTCCCACATGGATCTGTACTAGGCTACATACTTTTCAACAACTACTGGTGTCCCACATGGATCTGTACTAGGCTACATACTTTTCAACAACTACTGGTGTCCCACATGGATCTGTACTAGGCTACATACTTTTCAACAACTACTGGTGTCCCACATGGATCTGTACTAGGCTACATACTTTTCAACAACTACTGGTGTCCCACATGGATCTGTACTAGGCTACATACTTTTCAACAACTACTGGTGTCCCACATGGATCTGTACTAGGCTACATACTTTTCAACAACTACTGGTGTCCCACATGGATCTGTACTAGGCTACATACTTTTCAACAACTACTGGTGTCCCACATGGATCTGTACTAGGCTACATACTTTTCAACAACTACTGGTGTCCCACATGGATCTGTACTAGGCTACATACTTTTCAACAACTACTGGTGTCCCACATGGATCTGTACTAGGCTACATACTTTTCAACAACTACTGGTGTCCCACATGGATCTGTACTAGGCTACATACTTTTCAACAACTACTGGTGTCCCACATGGATCTGTACTAGGCTACATACTTTTCAACAACTACTGGTGTCCCACATGGATCTGTACTAGGCTACATACTTTTCAACAACTACTGGTGTCCCACATGGATCTGTACTAGGCTACATACTTTTCAACAACTACTGGTGTCCCACATGGATCTGTACTAGGCTACATACTTTTCAACAACTACTGGTGTCCCACATGGATCTGTACTAGGCTACATACTTTTCAACAACTACTGGTGTCCCACATGGATCTGTACTAGGCTACATACTTTTCAACAACTACTGGTGTCCCACATGGATCTGTACTAGGCTACATACTTTTCAACAACTACTGGTGTCCCACATGGATCTGTACTAGGCTACATACTTTTCAACAACTACTGGTGTCCCACATGGATCTGTACTAGGCTACATACTTTTCAACAACTACTGGTGTCCCACATGGATCTGTACTAGGCTACATACTTTTCAACAACTACTGGTGTCCCACATGGATCTGTACTAGGCTACATACTTTTCAACAACTACTGGTGTCCCACATGGATCTGTACTAGGCTACATACTTTTCAACAACTACTGGTGTCCCACATGGATCTGTACTAGGCTACATACTTTTCAACAACTACTGGTGTCCCACATGGATCTGTACTAGGCTACATACTTTTCAACAACTACTGGTGTCCCACATGGATCTGTACTAGGCTACATACTTTTCAACAACTACTGGTGTCCCACATGGATCTGTACTAGGCTACATACTTTTCAACAACTACTGGTGTCCCACATGGATCTGTACTAGGCTACATACTTTTCAACAACTACTGGTGTCCCACATGGATCTGTACTAGGCTACATACTTTTCAACAACTACTGGTGTCCCACATGGATCTGTACTAGGCTACATACTTTTCAACATATTCATCAATTACCTTTTCAATGCTACAAAAAAGTCTGATGTCTTGACCCTAATCTTCTCGGTCAAAACTCTAAGTTGCAAGACCCTACACGACAATCCTTTTTATCAATCAAAACATGGCTAAATAATTCACAATTACATCCAATCCATAAAAAAAGAACAAAACTGCCCTTTACCTCAACACACCTCTACCAAAAAAATGCTACTCACTATTAGCTCCGCCATCAACAATGTGATAGAACAAGAAAGCCACACAACATTATGGGGTATTTTCATAGTTGACCAGTTGAAATTTGACTATTATGTATCGCATGTGATTTAAAAAAAATCATCAAAAACTAGGTGAATTAAATTATACAAAATGAAAAAACTATCTCACCAATGTGGCTAAAAGACATATAGCTGCTACATTCTTACTGCCATCTCTCCTCTGTGCTGGCCCAATCTTTATTAACCTTCAAGTCTCACAGCTATCCAAACCTATACAATGTTATAATAAAATAGCCCAATCTGCTGTTAACTACAACAATATAGGACACCACTGACTAGCACTCAGTGAGTTAAACTGTACCTTTATCTTGTACAGTTTACTGAACTACCACATCACCAAACTCTTTCTAAGCTAACAGTGTTACAATACACAGACGTCTCTGTAAGACATAGTTTTACCCAGCCCTTAACAGCTTAACAACTTAATACATTACACCTGCAATAGAATTTTATGCTTTAGAGTATCATAGTATCATAGGAGGTTACTGGGCTATTGGCCCTGAGGCCCTTATAAGCCTAGCCAAGAGTTTAGCCCATGTTTAGGCAAATCAGCACCTGGTGCCCCCTGTCCAGCAGGGACATGGGTAGAATCCCAGAGGTATATTTTCTGTTTCCCATCCAGTTATCCAGGTTGTGCTTGAAAAGGGGTAAGAGGTACTCTGCTTGATGTGGAGAGAGAGTCTATTCCATATATGGGGGAGCCTCTGGGACACAAATCGGTCCCACCAGCAAGTCTTGTTGATGTCACAGACCAGGTTGAGGCCAGACGTGCTGGTTACTCGAGTTGAACTTGACTGGTGGATAAGCAGCAGTCCCATCAATGTGGGGTCCATGAACGCCTTGTATGCCAGACAGAGGTCACCTCTGAGGAGTCTGTATGAAACTGAGTAGAGGGATAGGGCTTTTAGCTTATTTGTGTATGGTAGATGTTTGAGGCCCTGGATTCTCCTGGTGAGGAACCTCTGTGGTCTCTCCAGCTGCTGCATGTGCTTTGCGAGATACATGCCAAAAGGGGCATTGTACTTGATAATGGGCCTTATAAGGGAAGAATACAGGGATGTTATGACCTCCTTGTCACTGGATGAGATACCCTTACTTATGAGGTGGGCCATGTAGAAGGGCTTCCATACAATGGAAGCAACATGGTGATCAAAAGTCAGGTTGCTATCAACCTGGGTGCCCAAATCCCTCATGACTGATTGAGTACTTAGGACATTGTTATTAATGTGATAATTTGTGGGGATGTCACTCTCTCCAAAGGGGATGATGATGCATCTTTTGGTATTCAGCTTGAGGCCACTTTTCTGGCACCAGTCATTTGTCTGAGCGAGACCCTCTTGGAGGATGTCCACACCACTAGGGGAATTGATGACAGCACCCAGCTTGCAGTCATCTGCAAACTTGGTCAGTCATAGCCCACTGGTTTTGGCCTGCACCTGAGAAAAGTATATCCCAAATAACAGAGGCCCCAAGACCGAACCCTGGGGTATGCCGCTTGTTACAGGTCTACTGCTTGAGGTGGCTTCCCCTATTTTGACTACATGGGTTCTATCAGGTAGCCAGTTTGCTACCCATCTGGTAACATCTGGATTGATGCCTAGTTGAGAGAGTTTATCTATTATGCCCGAGTGAGGAATAGTGTCAAATGCTTTGGCCAGGTCTATGTAGATGATGTGCACTGTCTTCCCATCATCCATGACTTTTGTGACTGTCTCAAAGAAGTTGAGCAAATTTCACAGACATGACCTCCCCTTAACGAAGTCAAAGTGTGTGGGATCCAGTGTTTGGAGGTTGCCAATGTCCTTGTTGATGAAGTCCATGATAATCCATTCCATGGCCTTGCAGATCAGGCTAGTTAGGCTGATGGGTCTATAATTTCCTGGATCGGTGAACACTCCACCTTTGTGTAAAGGGACGACAGTGGCTGTCCTCCACTCAGCTGGGGTGAAGCCAGTACTCAAGCTTTGGTTGAATGGGGTGCCGAGCAGTGCTGCAAGTTCTGGCCTGAGTTTATGTAGGATGCAGCCTGGGATGTTATCGGGTCCCATGGAGGCTGTATTTTTTGCCTTTGAGAGAAAAGTGATGACCTGTTCTGCAGATATTAGAGGAAGAGGGCAGTACTGGGGATGACCTGATTTACTGATGGGGGGCAGAGGGGTAAAGTTTTTGCTGAATCTGTCAGCCAGCAAGTTTGCTATATCTACAGCATTTGTATATGTGGTGTCCTTGACTACCAGTCATGAACAGATCAGGGTGCTTCCTTTGAGGTTGTGGACATATGTGAAGAAGGCCTTATGATTGTCTCTAGTAGATGTGGCTAATTTGGACTCAAAGTTTGCTTTGGATGATTTCATTAGTGCTCTTATTTGCTTGTTAAGGCTAAGGAGACACTGCTTCCATTTGGGTACCTGCTCCTTCTTGGTCTAGGACAGCAATTTTGTCCTTTTGTTATAGAGTTTATTTATTGCAGATGTCCACCAGACAGGTTTACTCTTCCTTGCAGTGGATGATTTAGTCCTACTGTGTATGCCTGATTCCATGCATCTATATAAATGCTCATATAGTGCTTTGGTGTACTTTTGGATATTGGTGCCAGTTCCTATGGATATTGGTACAAGTTCCTACAGAAGAGGAGGGGGCTGTAAAGCTGTTTATACCATCCCTCAGGAGGCTGTAATCAGCTCTGGAGAACTTTCTATGTCTGATCCTAGCTAGAGGGGGATTGGGGGAGAAGGTGACTTCGAAAGTGACCAACTTGTAGTTGGATCTTACCAGGGAGGATGATATTATAGGGATGCTACAGTGGTTACTCATGTTGGTTAATACCAAGTCCAAGTTATTATCACCCTTGTGGGGATATTGACTTGCTGCTCCAAGGCATTTGCATTGACAAATCAAGGAATCTGTGGGCATTTGTTCTCTGACATGAGTAGTTCTTCCGGTCTCTGTTTGGGAAGTTTATGTCACCCAGGATCAGGGTAAAGGGTTGACTCTTGATAGATCTGAACAGGTCCAAAACATCGATTTGGGGTCCAGTAGCTAGCTGTGATTTGAATAGGGGACTTGTCAATGGTTACATGCACCTGGAGTGCCTCCAGTGTGTCATACTGTTTGACCAGCCTGGAGGTGTGTATGTTTTTAATGTATATTGAAACTCCACCTCCCTTGGCTTTACTGCCCACAGTCTGGGGTCTGAATGTATGATAGGATGAGTAACCAGGTAAGGCTAGGCTGCTGTCTGCAGCTTTAAACCAGGTTTCTGTGACTGCACAGATGTCAGCATTTTCCATGGTTAGGAATACTTGCAATGAGTGCAGTTTCATGTTTAGAGTCCTAGCGTTTAGCAACATGACCTTTAATTTGTGTTTTGTTGACATTTTTATATTGGTAGTTTTAACCTCATCACCTTTCCTAAAAAAGGCACAATAGAAGAGGCAAGAGCCTTTGCCAGAAGCCTAAAGCCCAAGTGAGACAGATGCATGCCATCTCTGGCAAAGCATTGTGGTCTGTCGATCATATCTTCCCAGGTTGTCATGTACAGGATCTCCCTGGAATGACACCAGAAACTAAGCCAATTGTTAAAGTCAATCATTTTCTGTTTGTATTGAGGCATCATTCAGGGTGATGGCAGAATGCTGCTTAAGGCTAGGGACATACCTGCTTGGGGCACATAATCAGCGAGCTCAATCATGTCTGTCTTCATATAGTCCAGAGAGGTATGTCTCAAGTCATTCATGCCAACATGGACTATTACAGAGTCATAACAGTAACTGTTGTTGAGAGACTTGAGTGTGTGTGTGATATGGCAGATTCTGGCACCTTACAGACAACTAACCATGACTTTCTCCTTTTCCAGACTGGTGAGAGGCACATCAGTGTGTCTCAAAATGGAGTCTCCTATGACTAATATGTTGGGTTTGTGGTGAAGCCTTAGTGGTTGGGACGCACAGGTGTGTAGACTATGCATGGTATGTGGTGTGGAGGGCTGTAGAGATTGAGTGTGTTTTTGCCTCGGAGGTCTCCTTTGTTTGGGTATGTTTATGTGGAGAACCTCCACATATGTAGATGTGTGTTGTGTTTGAGGTTTAGTGATTGTGTTGACAACCTTTTCAGTGCCAGATATACTAGCTTGAGGGGGAGAGAGCTTAGACTCTAGGTTCCTAATGTAGTTGCATCTCTCACAAATTGTGTTCCTAGGTGGTAGTAGTAGACGGTTGTCCGTGTACATGAGGCAGATGTTACACTGTCTCAGGATGCCCATAGCAACCAGATTGGCAGGAGAAACTGTAGGAAATTGTCCATCCATATTTGTCAGAATCTAAGACAGAAAGGCCAAGGAGAGCTAAGGGGTGGGCCTAAAGCCCAAGTGCTTAAACCCAAACTAGGAGCTTAGAATAACACTTAAGAATAACACTTAACAATTTAGACAAATTACAAACAAGCAGAAATAAATGTAACAGAACAGATGCAGTTGAACACTTTAGAGAACAGGCAGCAAGTCGCAGGAAGAAGCAAAGCAAGATGAAGTAACAGAGAAGTCGTAAAATCACTAATCACTATAACCAAACCATCTAAAAGTGCATGTAGCTCTCTATATTCAAATAGTGTGGTTAACCTATGGAACCACATCCCACTAGCACTGATATCCATTTAGAATGTAAACTCATTTCAAACACAACTAAAAGTTCACCTGTCAAGTCAACGGATATGCTCCTGTATATCTCCACTGTAATCTTCAGCTTACCATGTCATCAAACCACTTGTCTTCACTCAGAAGCCTCTGCCCCAGAACCAGTCTTCACTAATACCTGAATAGCCTTACCAGCATCTCCCACCCACATATCATATCTTTGCAGCACTGTTCATCATCCACTTCTATACCTTTGTTATAATCTTTATGGCAGCCACATGTAATTGTCGCTGAACCTGCTTAATACCCCACCTCTTGACTACAGTATTGACATTTTCTACTCTACCGAGTTTTTTTCCTCACCTCCATTTCTTTGAATTTCATAGGTTCATAGGTTCATAGGTTCATAGGTTCATAGGTTGGTACTAGGCTATCAGCCCTAGGGCCTATACAAGCCTAGCCATAACAATTCCCTGGCTATTTCTTCCCACATTATTTACTAAACACTGATCACAAGATCTATCATCTATTTGACATTCCCTCTTAAGCACATCTTATGATGCTCAGTGTTCAACATCTACTAAATGAATAAGTATTTTTATATTGTAATAGTTTCCTTAATTTCATATGAATGTAATCTAACTTGCAAATGTATGTGTAATTGTTAGTGTATATCATTTAATGTCTGCTCATGTATATTACTAAATGTTTGTTTAAAAATTTTTGCAATATGTTGAAGCTTTTCTTCCTGGGCCCCCACTGAGATTTTTTTTAAACAAACCAAACCCCGTCAGACAAAACAAAAACAAAATAATATAAAAATAAAAATATTAATTTTCTCTTTGGATCAGTTGAATCCATGATAGGGAAGGCATGGTTTAACAATCAGGTATTTGATCATATCCAGCACATTATGTGTTGAAGACATGGACACCAAGAAATTCCCCTTGAGAACGAAGCTTTAGAAGTGAATCTTGGCTTTTAGTCTAAGGATACTGACTAAAACACTATAATTGATAAGACCTGATCATAATTCTTTTAAGTACGTGGAGCTTTATGTGTTCACTGTACTACCAATTATATAAAAAAAAGAAAGAAATGTCTAGGATTACCAAGTGTTTTACCTGTTTTGACAGCTAAAAAAAACATTTAGTGATTGTTGTCAAACAGACAGCAGTGCACCTGTTACCTTCTTTGCTTAAGAATTCTGAAATAAATCCAAAAATAATGGAGGGACAAAGGAGAAAAACCAGGAACACTTTCTAAATATTGTTCTAATTAATTTCAAAAGTTAATAGCACAACAGGTCTTCAACCCAACACATTTCTGAACAATTGGAAGTATCTAACTCTAACATCTGACATTATAGACTGACAAAGTCAGGGGCTTGGAAGATCAGAGTCAATTGAACTGTATGGACTGCAGGAAGAAAAGAAATGCTAGAACTAATGGCTTTATAAGTTGTTTTGTCCTATTACACTTTTATTTATAAATCTGGCAGAATTAAATTTTAACAGCTTTTAAAAGTTGTTTTCCATTTTGATGTTCTTCCTTTTCCTAACCAGCAGTGTCCACTTTTAGTTCTTAATGTGAGACCCAGTCTTGGGTGTCCTTAACAAGCTTTTGTTAAACACTGAATATAAACATAATGGAGCTTCTACAGCCAAGATACCAGGAATGAAAGTTAAATGTACCAGTGCCTCAAGCTACAAGACTCGACTATCAAGAATTCCACAACATAGTGAAATAAATACAGAGTTTATTAAGATTAAGTGCTTTTGTCCAAAACAAAGCAAGACTTCATCAGAACTCACCCATTTCAGTGCTTCATACACTGCAAACATTTCAACTTATTTTCAACCAAAATATAAACTGTGCCATATTTGATCCATTACAGGAAACAACTGGAAAGGAGATTTCCAGCTATGCTTGTATACTTTGGGAATACCATACATATACATTAGTTTATGTTTATCATCTTTCATATATTCATAGGTCTCAGGATAGTCATATACTTAATCTCCTAGTCATATACTAAGTATTTGGCACCAAGCACTGTGAACTAAATTTAGTAGCACTGTAGACATACCTTCTTAGACAATTATTTTCCACAGCAAAATCTAAATGCAATATTGTATTTGATTGCTTTAAATAAATTCTCCTGATTTTCTTGTCAATACAGAAAATGTATCGCTACATATAAAATACTTCAGAATATACATTTCCGTGCAGGACTTTTTAAAATGTTTTCATATTATTTCATGGAAAACATCTTAGCAGTATGTGGGGTTTTCAATTTCAAGTTTTATCTGTCACGTCTAGCAGAGTAATAACAATTATTAAGTTTAATCTACAATTCTTTGCAGTTTGACTGCAAGACCTGAGAGACCTGTGGATAATCCATTCATTTAATTATCTTATATATCTGCTATATACCATTCAACTATTCCTGATTTTGTAGAATACCCCTGATTTTTCCTGATATTTTTGCTCTGTCCCTTGTAAAATGTTAAATTTTCGGGTAAATCACGAAGAATTATAGTCAGGCAGAAATGTCAGGTATTAAGAGTTTCATGTTTCTTTTTCTTCAGAAGATACAAATTGATGCAAAATTACTGTTGGTATAGTTTCTCATTTAAACTGAAAGTAGGCTGAGAGCAGGTGTTTGGGAATCTGGTCCCTGTTGTAAGCTTGCTTATAGATTTGCCTTAATTCAAAGTAAGGTGTTTTGGAATTTGTTCTCCAAAGTAAGCCTGTTTATAGATTGGACTTAACCGAAGTAAGATGTTTTGAAATCTAGTTCTGTAATAAGCCTGTTTATAGGCTGGTCTTACACCAAAGTAAGTCACAATTTCAGAATCAGGGCAATTCTTTTAGACTGGCCAGCAAATAATGAATAAATAAAAAATGAATCTAAACCATGTTCCAATATTACACAAAACATTACCCTCATTGACATCTTCCTAGTTACACATGCACGCCTACCACCTATATTTGCATCAACATTCTACTTTTGCTTATATATATATATATATATATATATATATATATATATATATATAGGATCACTACAGAATACTGAAATTCCACAATCCCAAAATTCGGAATCCCAAGGACCAGAATCTCGAGATTGTGGAATCTCAAACATAGTGAATGGGGATTGCCATACAGTGTGGAACTGTAGTGCGATCAAGTTGCAGGGGGTGGGGTGGAGGTTGCAGGGGGGCTTGCCCCCCTGCATGCACATTAGAACAGTTTGTTGTATGTTTTACTTTTTTTTTAAGTTTCGAGGTTCCACAATCTCGAGATTCTGGTCCTCGGAATTCAGAGTCTCAGGACTGTGGAATTTCGGTACTCAGTAGTGATTCCATTCCATATATATATATATATATATATATATATATATATATATATATATATATATATGGAATTCAAAAATCCAGGGATTTGCCACTTAACACTAGTCTATATTCTCACCTACCTTTACTTTATATAGCAACTCAATCCTCTATCATTGACTCACAGGCCATACTACAAACACACACTACAATGAAAAACCCTAAAAGGCTCCAGTAGTAGCACAGCTGTATATCACCTCAACATACAATTACTCAAACCATTCCACCTACAAATCAGAGCCTAATATCTACACTTCTTTCCAACAAATGTAGAATGCTTGCACCCAAATTAATATAACAGACAACTTCACCATGGAGATATTTACTCTAACCCTGGCCCTTTCAGAAACATCCATTCTCCAAAACCATGCCCAAGGAATGAACATTTGCCATATAAGTGCCTCCAGCATCTGTAACAAAACTGCACAGCTGCATTCCAGGATACCATCTTAAACATGGTTAAACACACGCACAAAGGACAAAGAAATTTCTCCATTAGGATATTAGATACTGAGGCTAGATTGAATTAAAAAACAAGTATGCAAAATATCTTTTATTTATTCAAACCAATTCACCATACAAAGGTATAACCAACCCACACATATTTTCTCAATAAAAATATGTATGTGGTCATATGATCAATGTCATGTGATTTTAAAATAAATTAATTTTTTTGGGACTATTCTGGATGCATCTGCACAAGTCTTAGTTAAATTTTATGTGAGATGATTGTGATTACCAAAGAAAGGCAAGTTTTTTTGGTGGAAAATAGTTATTATTTTTTTGAACAATATTTCAGTTGTATCTTTATTTTCTATTCATGACAGCCTTACTGGTGACATCTTATTGGTCAAGTCTAGGATTATAAACTGTAAGAAAACGTACAATTACAGCTTTTAATAATCACATAACAAATAAAATCAACAAATTTGGACTGCAATATATCACATACTAAAACAACAACAAAAAACAATTTCAACCAAATCCTGATCCTGATGACAATAACTATAACATTGCCCCAAAATATAAGAGGCACTGCATTAACACAGCCACAACTCTTCTTAAAACACAGCATCCAGCAATCTGTCTCACAAATAATGTCTCCAAATAAAATACATCACATTCAACAGAAAAAAAATCCATCAATAACTCATCATGTTTGGCAAAAAATAACAACCCACAATCTTTCTCATTTCATCTAGTATATCTATCCACAATTAAAAAACTACTCCTAAAACGTAATCTAACCTCACATGCTCCAAATGGTCCCAACATACTTCCTCAGATCTGTAGCTTATTCTCTAGCTATATATTCTGTAGCATACCTTATAGCAATTCTCATAAATCACTCTATTACTAATCCATATACCCCCAGCTATGGAAACAATCCTATGCCACCCCACTTCAAAAGGAGAATCACTCTAGTTTTTAATAACCATCTTATTGCTATCATATCATTACATACAAAAATTCTAGAAAAGATGCATGCATAACCACGTTATCACTCATTTAACAGAAAACAATATGTTATCCCCAACACAAACTGGTTTTAGACCAACACATAACACTGTATCTCTATCAGCATTCAAAAACTTAACTAGAATTATAATAATGGAGAATTTGTCACCTCATTTTCTTTTAGATCTAGCAAAAGCTTTTGATACAATTTCACACAGACTGCTGCTGAATTGCTTGCATAACTTTAACTTCAAAGACATTTTAATAAAAATGGTTCACCAGCTACCTATACCAAAGGACACAATGCGTGAAATTGGAGCGCACCATCTCTGAGTCTCTCCCAATAATTGTAGGAGTGCCACAAGCTTCATTACTAGACCTCTCCTACTTAACATATTCATTAATGAAATACATCATGGTACAAAGCAATCCACTGTAGGCCAATATGCGAACTACCCCACATTAATCTATGCAGATATAAACTATTTACAACAACAGTCTATAACTCAGCAATCCTTCACATCAATCAAACAATGGTTCAAATCCTGGCAACTATTTGTTAATCCAGAAAAAAAGATAAATTAATGATATACAATGCATGGAACTTCTTCCACATATCACCTAACAAAACTAAGTCACAATAGATAATAGCCTGAAATTTGATTACTATATCCAAATGATCATCACAAAAAACAACTATAAACTCAGAATACTCAGCAGAGCAAAAGCATTTTTAACCCCTCAAACATGAAAACCATGCCATATGCCTTTCTAATTCCAAGTCACCTTTGTGTCTTCTTAGTTCTAACCAACTTACAATCCAACCAACTACCTGAACTACAAGAGTGCTCTAATAAAGTCACAAAAATTGCCTCTTGCATTCACAATAATAATTCCCGTAATAGCATTGAAACAAATTAAATGTCTTAAACTGTCCAGTAGTCTTTTATATTCTCAGTTAATAAAAGCATACAAAATATTTGGCTTTCCAGAATATAATCCATCTATTGCCAGTTTGCTACAATAATACAAAAATTTCTCAACATCAATGTTCCACCAATCAAAACCTTGTTCAAACAGAGAAATCTAACAACTCTTTTGGAAACTCTCTCTACTGCATCCATATAGCTAATCACTGGGATACTTGCCCAATGTTATATAGCAAGCTCCCTTACTCAAGGATTTTAAATGCTCCATATTCACACATCTATGAAAAAATGGTTATGTTCCTGCTCCACAGCTACTGGGTAGTCTCAGCATTAATTTTTTTTTATATAACTCAGGTTATTAGTCAATGCATACAACTGGCACTAGGCTCACATAGGTCAAATGACTTAAGTCTAACAAACTCATAAATGCTTACTTCTTCTAAATTGAAAAATAGAGGCATACTCATATTAAACTGATGCTCACTACTCATTTACTGACTCTGCTATACCCCACTCGGGCATAGTAGATAAACTCTCTCAAATAGGCATCAATCCATATGTTACCAGATGGGGAGCAAACTGGCACACTAATAGAACACACCTAATCAAAATAGGGGAAGCCACCTCAAGCAGTAGACCCATAACGAGTGGTGTACCCCAGGGATTGGTCTTGGGGCCTTTGTTATTTGGGATATACTTCTGTTAGGTGCAGGCCAAAACCACTGGGCTATGGCTGACCAAGTTTGCAAATGACAACAAGCTGGGCATAGTCATCAATTCCCCAGGTGATGTGGAAATCCTCCAACAAGGTCTCACCCAAACAAATGACTGGTGCCTGAAAAATGGCCTCAAGCTGAATCCCAAAAAATGCATCATCATCCCCTTTGGGGAGAGTAATGTCCCCACATATTATCACATTAATAACACTGTCCTAAGTACAGAATCAGTAGAGAGGGATTTGGGCACCCATGTTGATAACAACCTGACTTTTGACCATGATGTTGCTTCCGTTGTATGGAAATCTTTCTACATGGCTCATCTCATATGTTTGGGTATCTCATCCAGGGACTAAGAGGTCATAAGATCCCTGTATTCTTCCCTTATAAGGTCAATTATTGACTACAACACCCCCTTTGGCATGTACCTCAAAAAAGCACATGCAGCAGCTGGAGAGACCTCAGAAGTTCCTCACCAAGAGAATCCAGGGCCTCAAACACCTACCATACACAAATAGACTAAAAGCCCTGTCCCTCTACTCAGTCTCATACAGACTCCTCAGAGGTGACCTTTGTCTGGCATACAAAGTAATCTCAAACCCACTATGATGGGAATGCTGCATATCCACAAGTCAAGCTCCACTCAACCAACCCATACACATGACCTCAACCTGGTCTGTGATATCAATAGGACTTGTTGGCGGGACAGATTTGTGTCCCATAGACTCCCCCATCTGTGGAATAGAATCCCTATCCATGTCAAGCAGACTACCTCATTACCTTTTTTACGTGCAACCTGGATAACTGCATGGGAAACAGAAAATACAATCCTGGAATTCCATCTGTGTCCCTGCTGGACAGGGGCTTTGGGTGCTGACTTGCCTAAACATGAGCTAAATTCTTGGCTAGGCTCATAAGGGCCAAAGGGCCAATAGCCTAGTAACCTCCTATGATCCTATGATCCTACTACTATATAGAAAGTATGTACTACTGTGTCAGCTGTTACTAATGTCATTCTTCACTACATATGACAGACAAAACTAACCCAAAGCTATAGACATGAACTTATCATGTCATGCTTTACTGATGTCAGTATTTACTTAAATGAACCTTCTGCTGAAACTACCACAATAGCTGTTTACCAGTACAATATTTTTTTCTTTTGACTTTATTGTCAGTGGTTATATTGCTCACTGTCAACTATTTCTATAAACATTTCACTACAATTGTGTGAAAATTCAGTGTTTGCATTTCTCGTCTTCAGCTGTATACACACACACACACACACACACACACACACACACACACATACATTCTTACAGTTATTTGTCTTGTTGTCAATATCTCTGACTCCTCTAATGATCTGAAACAGTCAATGATATTTTCTAGTGTTAAAACTGTGATGTTGTTTTCCTAACTATTCCAGAAGTGGAGTTTTGAATTGTTATATAGCTATCTATTCATCAATGTCTGTAAACTCACATTCCTCTTACTCATATTCTCAAACTTTCATTGTTTGTTTTTCTTATCCATTGTACCCATAATATTGTTTTCCTCTGTAATATTGTTAATTTGTCTCTATTCGTATGTAATTTGTATGTCTGTTTGGGGCTTTTCCCCTCGGGTCTCCACTAAAAAAGGGTAATTCTTACCCAGCTAGACCAACCCGGTTAACAAATGCAAATAAATAAATAAATAAATAAATGTATTGCTTCATGTTCTTCCTGTACTGTATTTTGAACAACTATTATGGTGTTCTTTGACAGAAAATGATTGTGCAATGTTTCCTTAGCATCTACATATTTAGCATTTGGATGTAACAGAGACCCATATATCTCATAAATCATGTCCTCGGATATAGACAGTACCCATACATCTACTCTAGTTATGTTTAATGCAGTAGCACAACTGTTAATACTAAACAGCCATTTTTTCAAGTGGATCTGTGTTATATGTATCACAGTCGAAGAATGGGTAGGCTTGTTATTTCTCAAGACATACTTTTTATTATAATTTTTTATTACTGGAGACTGACCAACTGTTTATTCTTTTCTGTAGCTTATGTACGTTGTTCATTCTGAGTTTATTGCTTTTAAAATAAATTGTAGTTTTCTCGAGTACTCCTTGCTTTAAGGTCAGTTCAAGTATCAGTTGTGTACAGATGAAGTAAAGTGATCCAACAATAAAATGGATGAGTGAAACCCATCAAACGATGCACCTGCTGAAACTGCAGATAGAAGAATTTCATACATCGCTTTCTAAGGAACGGAGCTCCATCCTGCACCTCACATGTGGAGGACTTGACTACCCATATCCATTTTACTTTTATGTGCTGATTCTATGGTCACACATGTGTAGAAAACCTTTAAAAAGGGAAAAAAACGCATACAACTACAGTCTCACAGAAGAGTCAATCTATGCTAAAACATTTTGGGGAATGGTAACTTTGGAGAGCAGGAATCAAGGAGATTGCCTTCCCACAGTTACCTTGTATTGGTTGGTGGATCTCCCAGTTTTCTGCTGAAATCTTCATAAGGAAATGACTTAACTGTATTAAAATAATAAAACAAAATTTTCACAAGTTTTCTGCCAAACAAAGCAGGTTAAATACTTCCGCCTCATTTCCATTTTCATATTTCTTGCATTCATATCTGTAAATTTCATGATTTCTTGTCTAAAGATCTGTTTTAATCATAAATGACAATGAAAACTACTTGTGCCACATACTGGATGTAAAACTGAAAAAGCAGTAATCATGGTAGGGGCACAACATTAACAAACAAGTTTTTCAACAAAGAACCAAAAGACAAAAAGGCTACTGGTTTTACAAGTGGTATATAGTACTGACAATGACCAAGGACAAATCAAAATTTACCAGGAATCACCAATACTCTATCAAGATTGCTGCTTTAACAGATTAGCTCTTTTGTTCATGCACTTATGGTGAACTTCATCAGATAAAAACACATCCCCAAAGGTGACTTTAAATACTAAAAACTTTCTGTTCATGTGATCAAAACTAGCCAATGTCATCTAAGTTGGTTATGTCATATCCACATGGTGGGTGCTAAGGAAATTTAGTCATTTAACCCTGTCACTGATCACTATTTAGCAATATTTGCCAGTGTGTCTTCCTGCAAAGAACTTCCATTTCACCATACCTTCCTCTCAAATCATTTGCTAATTTTTCTAAAATATAAAAACAAAATTTTTTGAAATTTTCACAAACCATGGAATGCTTGAAAAGGGCATTTCTAATATCCTTAGTTTTTATACTGTAGCAATGTTCTTGTATCCTCTAAGATAAATTCTACTGGGTTTTCCCAACATAAAACCGAGGACAGGTCAGGAGTTGCATCTTGCTAAGTAAACAACATTGTAACAATTGCATTTCAGTTTATCAGGACTCTTTAATACCCTGGAAAAAATTTTAACCACAACATTAGGTCCTTTGTGAATGTACCCACAAGATCAACACGAGTCACACTTAACCAAGGTCCTAGTAATCCATTTCACCAAGGGTTTGTGTTTCATTTCTGAGTCAGTGTTGTTTCTGGAGTTAAATATTATATTAAGATGAATTTCCTTCTTGGCTTAACTCCAGACAAAATTCCAAAAGTAAACTCTAATTTCTGGCCATGATGTGGTGTAAATCATGGGATCCATGGGAACAGTGTAATGCCAATTCCTTGGAGATTGAAGCCCTTGCTCTTACTCTCATAATATTCCCAGATAACCTCAAAATAGGGGCAAACTTGACATCCCTGCTTGTTTTAATATATTTGTGGGTGTCTTCCATGAACACACTAAGACAGCCACTGGCAAGAAACATATCCATAAGAATCTGGCACTCCTTCATTAAACAATGTCATTGGATGTCAGTCTGGAAACCCTTATAAATTGTCCTTTCACAAAGTTATGTTTCTCTCCATAATTGTATGTGCTCTCGAAATGTACAAACTGTCTGGAATATGTAGGATTCCTATAAATTCTAGAAGATATCCCATCAATGTCCTTGGTCAATTCCACATCCAAAAATATGGCAAAATGATTACCACATTTAAAAGAGAATTCCAAGAAGGTGGTAGTGTCTTTTAAATACAATAAACATTGTTTTAATAACTCCCGAGAGTCATTACAAATAAAAAACACATCGTCCAAAACCTGTGACAACTCCTAAAAAACATGTAATATTCAATGCTGTACACAAAATTGTGTTTCCAATGAGCAAATTCTGGAGCACAGGCTGCCTGCATAGCACGACCACTCAGTTGCAGTAGCATAGCTTGGGTGGAGTGACAGGAGCAACTGCCCCAAATGCAAAGAGTAGGAAAGGTGCGATCAGTCAATCGTGATCTCTCTTTAATGCAATATCAGCTTTTAAAAGCAGTCAAGCCTAAGTGCTGTAGCTCTCTGTGTGTGGTCTAAATTGCAGCAACTGTTTTTCATTTGGCTTAGAGGAGTAGCAACTGTTAACGAGTTGTTCCCTGTGGTCCAGTGGTCCAAGGTTTGATTCGTTTGTTTTTGTTTTCTTCTGTGTGCTCTTCACATGGTACCAGCCCAGGGAGCTGGTTGAACCAGCTACACTTCTGCTTAGTTGTTTAAAATATTCTCCTTCAAACACAAAGTAGTTGCTCTACAAAACCCGCTTCATAAATGTTGTTGTTGTGTCTTTTGGCTTTTCCCGGTTAGGGGACGCCACAGCGGAACTCCGGTCTGCTAATGATTGGCAGTTGATTTTTATGTGCTGTTGCCAGCCCTAACGCACAACCTTCAATGAAGGTGCACCCATTCACGCATGTCTCCACACAGATGATGCTCTAGCTGAGAGTAGAACCGGTCAGTGTCTTACTGTGAGGTGACAATGCTACCACAGCACCACCACCGCGGAAAAAACCCGCTCCATAAATAAACAAATATTATTAATTTCCAGTATTGAAAATTGTATTTGAGTGTCCACAAAAACACTCTGAACAAATCTAACCCCAGTTCCTGAGGTATCACAATAAAGGAAGTCTTTAATGTCTCCTGTTACAAAAATATCACTGGATTTCACAGGAGCATTACTCAATTTGCCCAAGAATTCCAAGGGATATTTTATTACTCTGAGAATTCTATCCATGAATATTTTTAACTGCCAATTAACAAAGAGTGCTAAAGGTTCTGTGATGTATCCTTTTACAGAAATTAGGTTGAATGGGGGCATCCATGACATTTTTATGTGTTTTAGGAATCACAGAAATAATTGGGATTTATGGTTTTCCTGTTGTAACAGGTCTAATAGCCGCAGGTTGATCACCCTATATGATTAATGGACATCCTTCAATGAAGCAACACCATAAACGTCATCGTTCATGATGACTGAAAAACATATGAGATATAATCCAAATATTCATAATTATAATGCACCCCCTTTGCCAGCACCCATTCTGAGGAAACATAATAAACTTACACAGCTTTGGCTAGTTTTGATCAAATGAACAGGAAGTTTTTACTATTTAAATTCAGTTTTGGGGACATGTTTTTATTTCATGAAAATCATCTAAAGTATATGAATGAAAGCACTAATTTATTAAATGAGTGTTCTTCGTAGAGTATTGGCGATGTTGGTGTATTTTATTTCAGGCTTTTCAACAGACTGAATAAAACAGCTAAGGCCAGACTTTATTCAAAAAATAGTGTTTATTTTTCCATAAAGCAACACAGATTTGTATGGTTACTCGTACTAGCAATAAAAGCAATCTGTCAAAGAATATTGGACCCTTTTTTTTTCAAGTTATTTATTTATTTGTCTTTGTTGACTGGGAAAGTTTAACTGAGCAGAGCCCTTGTCAGCGGAGACACAGAAATATTCTCTTTAATACAATCTCATAGAGTTGGCAAAAGTCTCTGGTACATTGTAACTTATACAAAGGTTAATACATAAAATAAAAACATAAGGTACTATTGCAGTTTCATTTAGATTAAGGCTATGTCCCAATTACATGAATACATCCAACAGACTTACAGTTGCAGTAGATTTTTGCGATATTAGAGAAGTGTTAACAGGTAATGCTTTCTATGAGGAAGAAGACGGAATAGAAAAGACAGGTGTTATAGTATGGTTTTGAAAGAAGAGGTGAGGGTAGTGTTAGTAGAGGGAGATTTGATGGTCGGTGTGTGTTGGAAAGCAAAGGAGGAGATAATCATGAGGTAAATGTGAGTGACAGTAATGAAGAGGCATAAATGCAAGTAGAAAAGGAAACGTTCAAGAGGAAGAGATGAGTGTAGAGAGACTCAGTTAATAGCAGATGGAAAGAATAGAAGGGAGTGTTGAGACTTAGTAAGTATCAAAATGGTGCTAAGCGCGAGCATGGCCATGATTTGTTGAGATGTTGTTTATGCCTAATTTTAAAGGGGGGCAGTTTGTCAGTATGCTTGATTTGTTCACGGGTGGTATTCCATATCTTTGAGAAATAACAAGAACAAAGTGTGTCACCTGCTGAGTTATTAGATTTGGATGTTGTTAGTAGGAAAATTTCAGCTTAATGGAAATCCCTATTAGGGTAACAAGATAGAAAGGAATTATGTTGGTTTAGAGGTAAGTAAGTAAGTACTAGGCTAGCTACCCTTGTGGGACTCCAATTTTCTTCAAAGGTAAGAATCAAATCCTGTACCCTGTGTCTGTCAGGTAAACACTTTAACCATTATGCCAATTCTTTACTCCCTCTCTTTTTTAGTGAGGGGCATTTGTCTGGATGATATATCGGTTTATGTGTGGTTACTGCTGTGATCCTGAACCCAGTCGGTAGTTGCTCTAACAGGGTTTGTGTTAAACACTCTGTGTACCCCTGGCGAAACTAACAAGTCCCCACCCAAGAGCAGTTCGCTCTTTCTAAGTATCAAGTATAGCTGAACTACAGCGAGCAACAAGAAAAAGCAGCCCAAAATAAAAGAATCTTGTCAAGGTCTTGTATATCAATAACAGCTTCTCCTAAACTAAACTAAGTGTTAAAGCAACCTCTGGAATTACTAGCGTACTGGGTTCAGAACGCAGCAGCAATTCACCCCGCTTAACCCATAAACTACACAGTATTTCAAACACCACTACTAGTGAAAATTGAAACTCCCTGTAAATTAACAAAAATTGTAAGAGGCTGGTATTACAAATTAAAGAAATTACCATTTCTTCTTGACTTTTCCTGGCCACTAAATAGTTGGGAGCTGGAAAAACCAATGCGTACACGAGATATAAAGTGCATTTAGCTGATTATATCTCGCTGGATAGTGTAACAAAAACTACGCAATACGTTGTATCAGTATATGGTGAAGTGGCGACCACAATTTAAACGCATTTGTTATCTCTTTTGATATTTCATACTTGGCTTGTGTTCTCGCTAAAGTAACTGACACTCTTTGTGGTGATACCTTAGGTGAAATATGTCTGTACTGAGATTGTTTAATGCTCTATACCTATAAGATAAGCTACGGGGTTTGGTGTAAATAACTAACAGAAGTGTCTAACCTCTTTTTCATAACTGTAGTATGCTGTTCTTTAAAGCAACAGATTGTATATAGTTGTTAGCTATTTAGATAATACGTAGATATGATAAATGAATATTAGCCTGCAACCTTTTTTGTAGTTGATTTTTATTTGTACTGCATAACTTATTCTGCAAAATATGAAGTATCCTGCTGTCTATATAAATGCTTTACTATCTCCTTCTAGGTGTTAAACACTCTGTGTACCCCTGGCAAAACTAACAAGTCCCCACCCAAGAGCAGTTCGCTCTTTCTAAGTATCAAGTATAGCTGAACTACAGCGAGCAGCAAGAAAAAGCAGCCCAAAATAAAAGAATCTTGTCAAGGTCTTGTATATCAATAACAGCTCCTCCTAAACTAAACTAAGTGTTAAAGCAACCTCGGAATTACTAGTGTACTGGGTTCAGAACGCAGCAGCAATTCACCCCGCTTAACCCATAAACTACACAGTATTTCAAACACCACTACTGGTGAAAATTGAAACTCCCTGTAAATTAACAAAAATTGTAAGAGGCTGGTATTACAAATTAAAGAAATTACCATTTCTTTTTGACTTTTCCTGGCCACTAAATAGTTGGGAGCTGGAAAAACCCCGCTACGCCCCTCCCTGCCCCCATATCTCACCCGCCCTGGTAGGGCTAAATTTATACCTAAGAAACCACACCCTCATTTTTCTTCTTTAGCCAATCAAACTGACTTTAAATCTCCACCCACCTCACTAGCAATTTACCCAGTCTAACCCCCATACACCTTCTCAATTCAAAGTATTACCTCCCAAAGTAAAATGAAGCCTACAACACTCATCACAAGAAAGCCAATGTTAAAAATTGTACTCTGTACTTTACTACTTTTTATCAAAATATATCTACTAACTATATATGAAGACCAAACACTCTCAGGTTTTTTCTACCCCAGACACCAAACTAGTACCATCCCATCCCTAAGCTGTTTGAAACTTCACAACTTTCAACTGTCCTGTAAAATATATCACCCCAACCACCATAACCCCCTTAAACCCAACTCAAAGCACAACAAATCCAAACATGAACTAAAATTATTATGTAAGCTTATCAGACTATTAGACCTTATAAGAAAAAATATAACCATAGATGGGGATATCCATCCTAACCCAGGCCCAACATCAACTACAATTGTAAACAACCCACCGCTTACCCTACCAAACTCCCTCCAAATATACCACTTAAATATAAGAAGTCTAAATAATAAGATTCATAACCTGCACGCCCTAATAGCAATGTACCTCCCTGATATAATGTGTCTAACAGAAACCTGGCTAAAACAAGGAACCAAAGATAATGAGGTAATGCCACCAGGCTATGATATTTATAGAGCTGATCGCCTGACAAAAAAAGGAGGTGGTATCGCGGTGCTCTATAAGAGCACACTGAGTGTCACTATCAATTCGCCTCAACCACCTCAGATCTCTAATGCTGAAATACTTGCACTAAAACTACAAATAAACAAAGATAAAAGTATTAATCTAATTGTGACCTACATTCCCGCGGGAATAACTCTGACACACTTGAACACGTCCTTAGTTGGCTATCTAACAACTATCCACAAGAAACCATAATCCTAGGAGATGTTAATATAGACTGGACTCAATGCTCCTCAGATAACAACCCTACTCACATTAACTTACATGGTTTCTGTCAGTTAATATCTTCCCCTACCAGAGTAGGTAATAATAATCAAAAAGAGAGTATCTTAGACTGGATCCTCATCAACAGTCAACACCATACATATACGGCCGGGACTCTTCCAAATAGCATTAGTGACCATCTCATCACCTATATTATGAAAAAGAAGGTGATAAGCTCCACTCCGCCTAGGTACAGGTCAGTCAGAAATAAGAAGCATTTTGACCTCACCAAATTCCTGATGGAACTTAAATCCTTTAACTGGGCAACCCTTAAACATCTCCCCCTAGAGGAGGCAGTACTTCTTTTTAATAGCACATTCCTAAACATACTTAACTCCCACGCCCCAATGAGATCAATCAGAGTAAAAACAAGAATTGCACCCTGGCTAACAAAAAACACCATATCACTAATCAAAATTAGAAACAAAACCTGGAATATATGGCGTTTAACCAAATCAACCTCGGACCGCATAAAATTCCAACAACTAAGAAATGAGACCAAAAAAGCAACACTACTAGACAAAAAAAATTACTATTGTCAACTTCAAAATAAACACCAAAACAACCCTCAAAAATTCTGGACTGGACTAAATAATCTTCTCCACCCAGGTAAATCCTCTACCCCTACCCCAAAAAAACTAAGTGACAAAACCCCTGAAGACGTAGTTAATTCCTTTAACAATATCTTTACTGACACTATACAATCCCTAGCAAATCAATTACCATCCACCAACTCTATAAAAACGGAAAACTTCCAACAGCTAAAATCCACCTTTAAATTTCAACCTGTCTCCACTGCCTATATAAGATACTTACTGAAGAAATTAAAACCAACCACTCTCTCTGCAGACCTTCTCCTAGCTGAATACTTACAGATAGCAGCAGATACCATTGCGTACCCTATCTCAGTTCTTATCAATAGAACCATAGCAGAATCTACAATCCCATCAATATGGAAAATATCCCATGTCATACCTCTCCACAAAGGTGGCTTATCAACGGAACTATCAAATTATAGGCCCATAGCAATACTGTCACCATTGGCCAAAATCATGGAGAAGTGTATACACAAACAACTGCTTTACTATCTTACCCTGAACAATTTAATAACCAATTCACAACATGGTTTTAGACCCCACCACAGTACAACCACTGCTCTTCTCTCTTTTACCAACACTATCAATCTCAACCGAAATGACAAAAAAATATCTTCAGCACTATTTCTTGACCTATCAAAGGCCTTCGATATGGTGAACCACCAGCTACTTCACCATACACTAGAAAATCTCCAACTTGACAAACAAGCTCTGGACTGGTTTCTTGGCTATCTATCTGGTAGGAAACAAGCTGTACTCTGGCAATCTAAGCTTTCTAACCTCCTACCTAATACCATAGGAGTACCTCAAGGATCTATCCTGGGTCCTCTTCTTTTTACTATCTTCATAAATGACCTGTATAAAGCCATCCCTGAAGCAACCTGTATTCAATATGCAGACGACTCGACATTAGTCTGTGCTGATACATCTCCTGTCAACCTACTAACCAAAACCCAATCATGTTTCATGTTAGTAGAGAATTGGCTATTAGGACGTAAATTG
>NC_056733.1:174591177-174656177 GCF_019279795.1 Protopterus annectens
GTCTTCCATAGAAATCAAACCCTCTTTCCATGCGTTCCTTAAGGTTCATGTCTCTCTTCCTCACAAAGTGAGGATGAGAAGGGAGAAAACCAGAAATGTCCTCGTTCACCCCTAAAACTGACCAATATTTTGTAATTATTTTTTTCTACTTTGGGTGATGTCAAAGAAAAGGTATGTGTAAAGGCACCTTTCAACTTGGAAGCAGCTAAGGAACATTTACTCTGCTCAGTTCTTGCACTACCTAATATAGGGAAATATTTTTGTCCCTATTATCCATAACTTCCCTAATAATGCTCTCAATAAGATTTTTGGGATAACTCCTTTCTACAAAGAGTGAAGTGATAAATTTCACTACTTCTAAGAATTGGTCCACTATACTTGTCATCCTTGAGGCCCTAATCATTTGGCCCTTCACAATCCCCCTTTTTTGATAAAAAGGATGTCCACTATCAAAATGCAAATAAGCATTCGAGAATGTCTTTTTTCTAAATATTTTTGACTGAAAACAACCATTGTTATAGTCTTTATATATTGTGACATCCAAATAATCTAGGCTGTCCTCATTCACATTCGAAGTAAAAGTCAAGAATTCAGTTGAATCATTAATGTAACAAAAAAATTCTTCTAGTTTCTCTTTCGAACCTTTCCATAATAGACAGATATCATCTAAAAATGTTGTATATTTTGTGATATACTTAGCCCAATCAGTATGCAATATAAATTTTCATTCCCAAAAATATAATACACAATTGGCATATAAGGGGGCACAAGGTGCCCCCATAGCCACTCCTTTCTTTTGGTGATAATATTCACCATTAAAATACATAAAATTATTCCTAAGGACCATTTCAGTAAATTCCATAATTAAATTAATGGCGTTACCATCCAAACCTGATTCCCTAGTAAGTACCTCAGAAAACCATTTTAGACCAGTCTCATGAGGAATACTTGGAAACAGTTCAACAACATCTATAGTAACTATGAGTATGTCCTTATCATATTTGTCCTTGCTCATTCCCTTCAAGAATTCCCATGAATCCTTGCAAATATATGGTATTGAAGCAACAAAATCTTTTACTTTCAAATCCACAAAGGTAGCTAGAGGTTCTGTAATTCCACCACCACCTGCTATTATGGGCCTAAACATAGTATTACTGATCCCCTTATGCAACTTCGGAATCCCGAAAATTATCGGTATTCTGGGCTGGTCCACATATAAGAAGTTGTATAATTTCTCATTCATGCTCCCTTGCAACAAATGGTCCAATAAATAATATTTGATCTTAGTATACGCTATATTAATCTCGTTTCGAGAAACCAATGCCTACTGTTCAGTATCCTGCAAAATATTGTACATATAAGTGTCATAATCCACAGTGTACATCAACACCACTCCACCCTTCTTATCGGGTTTCATAACCCTGCACTTTTGTTCATTCAAGTTCCTCAAAATACTCTCATCTACTTCAGAAAAAGTATAACTCGGACCATCCTTGAAATTTAATTGCCTAATGTCCTTCTCAACAAGTTCCTCGAATATTTTCAAAAATGGGTGGGTGGGGGGATTGAATGTACTCCTCCTTGACAAGTCTCACTTTGGACTTCATAATCACGTATCATTAAGTTCATTACTTTAATACCGGTCCTATTAAAAACTTCACACAGCTGTTGATACAAGTTATTATCCTGTTTCACATTATTTGGAAATTTAAATATCTGGAGTCCCTTTGGGACTCTATTAACCTGTACACACTCTTTCAAATAATCAGTTTCCAACTGGTTAACTTTAAATGCATGTAGTTTGTCACTAAAAACAGTGAAATAATCATCAACATTTTTAACATTAGGAATAAATGTACCTTCATTAAAATTAAATCTTTTAGTAGTCCAGGTCTCAAAATTAAAATTAATCATGTTGTTTGAATTATCAGTCCCACAACAGTCCTGCAAGGGTTTGTTGTTATTCTTATTCACCTTCGCTGGCTGTACATGCTGTTCATGAATATTGGAACCACTCGTACGAGACTCGCCTTCCATAACCACTCCTGAAAAAGTCATTGCACGTCCATTACATGTAATTTGTGCATCAGGGAGGACGAGCGTATCCCTTAACTAAAGTGCATCGTCCCTCCACTAAAACAGACAATGTGTTTGTTAACAGAATGCATGAAAGCCGTTTTAATAATCAACAGCTAGCCAATTCTTCTGGAGGACCTCCAGTCCTGAGGAGAAGTGAGAGGCTAGCTGAAAAAGAGAGGAAACATTCGGTTCAGGATTTTCAATATCAGAGGGGGGGAAGTACAGGGGGAGGGGTTGAAACTATGCCAAGACTTAAACGGTATGCCTATTCTGAGTGTAGACGAGTTTTTGATCAATGAACATAGAGAAGGACATGACCAGGAGAGTAGAATGTGTAAAAAAGGAAACTTTATTATTTACAATTTTACTGACATTTGTGTAACAGATGAGTATTTTGATCTTTTCTCTAAAGGGTTTTATTTTGTTCCTTCATGTCCAGGGTTAGTGGCCAATACTATTACTGATTTAAAACTTTTTATTAGGCAATTAAACTTGAGTATTGTATTTAAAGGCCAGGAATATTCCCAACAGGAATTGTCAAGGAGGAGTACATTCAATCCCCCACCCACCCATTTTTGAAAATATTCGAGGAACTTGTTGAGAAGGACATTAGGCAATTAAATTTCAAGGATGGTCCGAGTTATAATTTTTCTGAAGTAGATGAGAGTATTTTGAGGAACTTGAATGAACAAAAGTGCAGGGTTATGAAACCCAATAATGAGGGTGGAGTGGTGTTGATGTACACTGTGGATTATGACACTTATATGTACAATATTTTGCAGGATACTGAACAGTATGCATTGGTTTCTCGAAACGAGCTTAATATAGCTTATGCTAAAAATCAAATATTATTTATTGGACCATTTGTTGCAAGGGAGCATGAATGAGAAATTATACAACTTCTTATATGTGGACCAGCCCAGAATACCTATAATTTTCAGGATTCCGAAGTTGCATAAGGGGATCAGTAATATTAAGTTTAGGCCCATAGTAGCAGGTGATGGTGGAATTACAGAACCTCTGGCTACCTTTGTGGATTTGAAAGTAAAATATTTTTTTGCTTCAATACCACATATTTGCAAGGATTCATGGGAATTCTTGAAGGGAATGAGCAAGGACAAATATGATAAGGACATACTCATAGTTACTATAGATGTTGTTGAACTGTTTCCAAGTATTCCTCATGAGACCGGTCTAGAATGGTTTTCTGAGGTACTTACTAGGGAATCAGGTTTGGATGGTAACACCATTAATTTAATTGTGGAATTTACTGAAATGGTCCTTAGGAATAATTTTATGTATTTTAATGGTGAATGTTATCACCAAAAGAAAGGAGTGGCTATGGGGGTACCTTGTGCCCCCTTATATGCCAATTGTGTATTATATTTTTGGGAATGAAAATTTATATTGCATACTGATTGGGATAAGTATATCACAAAATATACAAGATTTTTAGACGATATCTGTCTATTATGGAAAGGTTCAAAAGAGAAACTAGAAGAATTTTTTTGTTACATTAATGATTCAACTGAATTCTTGACTTTTACTTCGAATGTGAATGAGGACAGCCTAGATTATTTGGATGTCACAATATATAAAGACTATAACAATGGTTGTTTTCAGTCAAAAATATTTAGAAAAAAGACATTCTCGAATGCTTATTTGCATTTTGATAGTGGACATCCTTTTTATCAAAAAAGGGGGATTGTGAATGGCCAAATGATTAGGGCCTCAAGGATGACAAGTTTAGTGGACCAATTCTTAGAAGTAGTGAAATTTATCACTTCACTCTTTGTAGAAAGGGGTTATCCCAAAAAACTTATTGAGAGCATTATTAGGGAAGTTATGGATAATAGGGACAAAAATATTTCCCTATATTAGGTAGTGGAAGAAGTGAGCAGAGTAAATGTTCCTTAGCTGCTTCCAAGTTGAAAGATGCCTTTACACATACCTTTTCTTTGACGGCACCCGAAGTAGAAAAAATAATTACAAAATATTGGTCAGTTTTAAGGGTGAACGAGGACATTTCTGGTTTTCTCCCTTCTCATCCTCGCTTTGTGAGGAAGAGACACATGAACCTTAAGGAACACATGGAAAGAGGGTTTGATTTCTATGGAAGACAGGGGAGAGTTAAGAAAGGTACTTACAAGTGTGGTGCTTGTCATCAATGTTGCTATATGATAAATTGAGGGTCTCTGTATATTCCACCTAGGAAATTCAACATTCAATCCTCCAAATATTTCAACTGTAAGACCAAGGGGGTGGTTTATATGGGGATATGTATGAAATGTTAGAGTTTTTATGTAGGGAAAACAGAAAGGCATCTGAATAGGAGAGTTTATGAGCATATGTATGAGGTTAGTAAGGGGAAAGATACCAATGCCTGCCACAAGCATGCTCAGACTTGTACAAATATGGATATTAAGTTCCTTGTTTTGCAACAGGTTTTGATGGATACTCGAGGTGGTAGTTGGGAAGCTAGACTGGAGTACAAAGAGTTGCTTTAGCAACTCAGATTGGATGCCGGGAGAGCTCCGGGACTCAATGACAACATTAATATTACCAGCGTTTTAAAACTAAGGGCTGCTAGATTATAAATTGTTTACACTTGTATTGGTTATGTATATATACATATATTTTTATATACACTTTTTAACAGCTGTTGATAAACATATATATGAATAGGTTTGCATATATATGGTTTATAGTGAACATCACACAAAACATTTTTTATGTGCAGTATGTTTTTAAACAGGATTTGTTTATTTTATTGGTGGGAGGGGGCTGTCACATGGTGCAATTTTGTTATTTAAACTGTTCAAATACAATGTTATTTGTTCTGATGAAGCCTGGTATTTGGACTGGGTGAAAGCGCTTAACCATTTTTTGTTCTGTGAACTATATTGTGTTCTGTGGAAGACTGAGTTTGAATACTTTTATTAAAGTAATATTTTCACTATCTTGTGATTGGAGATCGTTTGTGGATCCATTGTCCTGTGGGCCGTGTTTTTTTGCCTTTGTTAGTTGTAATGCAAATAATCAAAATAGGGGAAGTTACCTTCACAAAGAAATCAGTCACCAGTGGAGTGTCCCAGGGTTCTATACTGGGACCTTTCCTGCGTGGCATCTACTTTTTTGAAGTAAAAGCCAGTACCAAAGACCTCGGGCTGACTAAGTTTGCAGATGACTGCAAGCTAAAAGTAGTCACTGAATCCCCGTATGACTTAGCCATCCTGCAAGGATGGTTTGTCTCAAAAAATGACTGGTGTTAAAATCAAGGTCTGAAACAAAATGCAAAAAAATGCATTATTGTATCTTTTTGGGAAGTCATCTATTCCAGTGAACTACCACACAGACAATATGCCGCTAAAAATTAACCCAGTTGTTCATGATTTAGGGAACTTAGGTAGACAGTGACCTAACTTTTGGCCAACATGTTTCTATTATTAGAAAGTCATTCCATATTGCAGTTTATAAACACAGGGACTGTTTCTAGATCTAGGGATGTCATTTCCCCACTTTACTCAGCCTCCATTATGCCAGTCACTGAATATAGTGCCCCCTTTGGCATGTATCTGTCCAGACATATGCAACAACTGGAACCCGCACAGAGATACCTTACTAAAAAGATACAAAATCAAAACAGCATGTCCTACAAAGACCAACTGAAAGCCCTGTCACTTTACTCAGTATCCTACAAACTGTTAAGAGGTGCCAGTGGCTGTCATACAAGGCATCCTCTTATCCATTACTGATGGACTTACTGCACATCAGCAAGTCAAATGGCATAGTTTATACTCAGTCTATGGACCTAAACCTCTTCTGTAACATCAACAGAACAGTTTGGAGAGACATGACTTCCAGAAGATCCATTGTGAGGATTCAGACTTACTTCCAGTTTAGTTAGAAACAGCCACTAAGGATACCTACTGACAAATGAAGTGTCTCCTACTAACTCACTAGTAGGTTTATTTCTTCTTCTCATTATGTTTGGAGGGACAGGTATATTTCACACAGGATACAGCTGCCATGGAACGGACTCTATATCCACAAAAAACAAGTGCATCCTTGTCTATTTACAAATGCAGCTTAGATCAATGGATGTGAAACAGAAAGTTTTCCCAGAACTACCCCCCCCCCATACTACTAATGGACAGAGACAGCTCCTAAAAACTTTACCCCATGCACAGATCCCCTCAAATTATCCATGGTATGATTCCATTTACTCTCATTAGGGGTAATACATAATTACTGACCATGGGTTGGATAAGGCCAACCTATAACCAAATGGGATAGGTTATTTCAAGCACAAAAAGGAAAACTAGCTAGGCATAAAATGTGTTGCAAGGGCAACTAGCCTAGTAATTACCTATGAACTTATAAACCTATACATTTTGGAGTGTGATATGAATATATGGTTCTGTGTGGCAGTTGTTTCTGTGCTGAATAAGGCAGGGGGAGAGAGACTCGTAAATCAACTTGTTGATGACATTATAAAACTGCCTTACTATTTCTAGGACCTTGTGTTAAGTTGTAATAAACTTTGCAGTGCAATATGGCTGTATCATTCAATGATACACTTGTTTCTGTGTTGAGCAAGGCAGGGGAGAAAACCCAGTGGACCAAGTTAGTTGAATAATAAGTATACCAGTTGGAATGGGAGTATTATGGCCAGAACAAGGAAAGGTAAATTAAAAAAAAAATAAGGTGCCAGATTTGAGCATTCCAGTTCTCTATAATAAAAACCTAAAAAAAAGCATGAAATCAGGAAGGACTCTCTCAGTACCATTAAAAAAAAATAGAATAACCACAAATAAAACACTAATGACTATTGGGGATGCAGTAAAACACAAAAGAAAGAATAATATACATGTATTTGTTTATTATTAAAAATGGTTAAGTGCTTTCATCCATGTTATCGTGAACTTCATCATAACTATAACTGACACTCACAAACCCTTAGTAAAAAATCAGTTTGAAAAACTGACAAAGGGGAGGAAGAACAGGATGATGATACATAAAAGGGTACTATAACAAAAAAGGTTAAGAAAAGGAAAATAAAACTGTTGCATAAAGGGAAGGGTTGATTTAAGAGTATTACCATTAAGTGTTAATAGTATTACTAATAGGAATCACAGGATAGATTTTTTCATGGTATAATAAGAAAAGTTGTGATGTCATATGTTTGCTAGATGTTAGGTTATTAAATAAAAAACAGATCAGGTGGAGGCTACATAGGGAAGGCAGATATTTTTTTAGTTTGGGAGAAAATGTATATTCAGGTGTTGCAGTGATGCTAAGAAGGCCTGATATTAAGGTGCTAGATTTTTTTTTTTTTTTTGTTATTCAACCTGGGCAGTGTGTGTATATATGATATTAAATATACTAATAATATATGGAAGGTTATTGCACTATATGCTTCTACACAGATAAAAAGGGAGGTATTATTTGACATAATTTTTCATTTCTCACATTTTTTTTAATACTACTGCATTAATGATTAAAAAGGGTATGGCAGCAATTGGTAAGTTTGTCATCTGAGAAAGGCGATAGGAAAGTAAAGAAAGATTGGCTAGAATTTCCACAACAACTAAACTATCTCCAACTTACAATTGCTCATAATGTTATTTGCAGACCTCAAGATTGTCCTGCCTTAAGCTCAATTCTCCAAATCTACACCCCAGCCGATCTCTCTGCTCCAAAGACAAGCAACTCTTAAACTCATATAAACCAAACAAAACTGCATGACAATGCCTATACTCCTACTCAGTGACCAAACTGTAGAATGCTATACCTTTAAATATCAAAACTGCCTCTAATCTCAAAAAGTTTAAATCTAAATTAAAAGACTTCCTTCTTAGTTCATGTATCTGTCCTTGTTCTAAATAAAGCTCACTCATACCCCATTACGCTATCCTAGCTCTACTACTACACTGCCTACTTAATTGCCACCTGCCTCTTTTTGCCCTAACATAATAAACAACTAACTCCCTTCATCTTCCCTCTTCCTTCCTAGATCCCTCACTACTACCATCTTAACTTCTTTACCTCCCTCTTCTCTATCATCCTTTACCTACTTATCCGTTTATCCTTTCTCAAAATTCCCATTTGTTGCTTTCTGACATCTATATCTATAACATCTTAAACACTATCATCCCTTACTAAACACTGTTTCTACAATGCTCATTCAGTCTTCCTATGTATAAGGTCATGTTCATAAATATAATTGTTTAAACTGTTTGCAAAATATCATATATGCTTTTGCTCTGACATGCCTTTTTCCTGCATAACTGTATGTATATATCTTTTTGACTCTATAACTTTATATATATCTTTGCTCAGTCATAATTATCATGCAAAATGTATATTTATTTATTTTGATTGCTCTGTATGTTAACTGTCCTACCTTGTCATAATCTTGTGATGTATTATGTAATAGCTGAAATTTCTTTTTCTGTTACTTTGTATTGGAACCTTTCTCCCTGGGCCTCTGCTGAAAATGAATTGTTCACCCAGTTGGACTTTCCCAGTCACCAAATGTCAGATTAATAAATGTTTGAAATAGTAGATGAATGATGATGGATGTTATGTTAATAATGGGGAAAAAGAGTTATACATACAGGAGATGTGAAATTAGGGTGGACATTAAATATGTATTGTTTTCAGAGGGACTAAAGGAAGTTAATTTAAAAACTTGTGACATTATCTTTTCTGATCATTGTGCTATAATATGTGAATTACCAAACTGTGAAGAACAGGTAAAATTGGGGAAAATAAATAAGAGTTTAATGGGCAGAAAGAATGGTTTAGGTTTGAGATGGAAGACTTATGAAAATATTTATCTATGATAAATACATACACAAAGGAATATGTAAGATTAGAAAGAAAATGCTGGATCATGAGGAAATAGAAATATGCAGATAATTTAAAGAATATTGAGAGAAAATAGAAAAGAATGAAAAAGAATTTGTATTTTAGGGAAAGTAGTTGTTTATGGAAAATATAAAAAAATAGTTCTATGACTTACAAGGAAAATATTTAATACAATAGAGAAGTGAGGAGGTTTCCTTTTTTAAGGAAAAAAATAAAAGGGATGAAGGGAAAATTAGTGTTGAAAGTAAAGAAGGAATTGGTTGTTGTCGTATGAAAGAAATCATGAGAGAAATGAAAAATTATATCACAAATTTATATGAAAAAGAAGGTATTGAAGAGTAACATTATGGAAAGTTAGAAAGGTAGTTGATAGTATTAAAACAATTATGAAATCGGATAGAAATGAATAAGTATAGTAATGTGTTGCAGGGAATTAAATAGATGAATGTGTTAGGCCCACATGGTATAAGGTATTAAATGGAAGCAGATAAAAATACAAGAATTTCAAAAGTGCTGAGTAGATGGCTTGAGAAAGGTCTTGAAAATAAAAGACTATGTGAAAGCATTATTAAATGTATTTATTAAAAGGGAGAGAGAGCAAGAATTAGGAATTGGAGGCCTTTAACTATTGACAATTGTATTTTTATAAGAATCTTGCAAAAAAGGATGAGTAAAATAATATTATAGCTTTGCTGTTAAGGAAATATAGGGAATTGGTAGAGGGAATATTAAGGATATGTTAATAATATTTAAACAAGCTGTGAGTAATATTAAAGAAGAGAAGGGTGATGACAAGATAGCTGTGTGAGATGTGTAGAAAGCCTATGATGTTTTTAGCCATAAAAAGATGCTAGAGATAATGGAATGTTATGATCTTAGTAAAACATTTATAAGACTCAGTAAAACAGTATATCAAAAATTCATATATCAAAGTAAATGTTAATGGATAAAGTAGTAAGAAGATTAGGATCAAGAAGTGACTAAACCAGGGATGCCCTCTAAGTAGCATATGATTTCCTATTGTTCTGACTGCTGTGAAACAGATGGCTAAATTACAAGTTAAAGAAAGCAAATTAAAATTATTTGAAGATGTGAATATTCTTAGGTATATGTCTTATCCAGAAGATTTGATAGTTTTTGCAAACGGAAGAGGATGGGTTAATGGTGCAGTTATGAAAATGGATATTGGATGAACGATATAGGTTTAAGAATGAATAATTAAAAGTGTAAAGGATTTTGTGAAATTATGAAGGTCGTGGGTATTTATTTTTCATTTTTCAAGGGTAGAGGTGATTTTGTTAGGAAGTCAATTTGGCGACCATACAATAGTTAATGATCAGTGAAATAAAATTTTAAGGCAGTTCAAATCATTATTAATATGTGGAGGACTTTTCAGTTATCTTATTTTTATAAAAAAAGTTTATTTGATTCATTCACATGTTTTAGGAAATGTAGGTTATTTTGGTGGGTGGGGGTTATTACCTCAGGGTACAGAAATGTACTGTTAGAAATTTATTTTACTTTTATTTGGGGTTCAAGGTTGAACCTTATTAAAGAGGTATGTTATATTAAGAGGATAAAGATGGGAGTCTGTGACTTATAAATCCTGTTGTTGTTTTATCCCCACTGCATTTTTGTGGGTTTTTTTGCAAAAATAAGAAATATAACTTTACAATGAACATGATTATGCAGGAAATGTGTTATGGCAAAAATATAGGAATGTGTTTAGATCTGGGGAAAAAGAACAGACTTGACAATGTACATGAGTTAGAATATTTTAATGTAATAAACAGATGGAATCTGAGTTGGAATGAGGCTATTAGGACAAGGAAGGAAGGAATGTTATGAGGGTATTATAGAAAGGTATTATATTAAACAATGGGAGGATAAAAGAAAGAAAATCAGAAAAGATGTAAAAGAAATTTAGAAAGGGATTTTACAGCCACCTGAGCTACTAGTAACTCTAATAGATAGGGCCTTGTTTTAATGTTACATCTCAAGGGTGGCACATTCAAGAATGCTGCACCCCCCAATTTGATATTGCAGTGGCAGTAATGGAAAATTAATTCAATCAGCTGAAGTAGGAAAAGAACACCCACACCCATCTATCTTCTAGCAACAAAGCCAAGTGTGCTACCTGTTGAGTCCCTCACAGTGATAATGATTTGCTGTGCTGCTCAGTGAATTTGCACATGGCATGCAGAAAAGCATTAATCCTACTGCATGTACTCCAAATCTGAAGGTAGTACATTGTAAGTGTTGCAGCCCTGGTCAGGGACTAGAGGAAAATGTAGGCTTGGTGACATCCCCACATCAGCTTCTCCAAGTACATGGTGGTGTAGCTAGAAAATAATAACCCAGACTTACAGTGTACTGTTGGTGAGGATCAGCCTCAAAATTTCAGAAAAGGAGAAGATTTGTGTAGGTGGCTATTACAGAACATATGAGTTGGACGGCGCAGTGGCGCAGCAGTAGCATTGTCGCCTCACAGCAAGAAATTCTCTGGTTCGATTCTTGGCTGGGGTGCCTTCTGTCTGGAGTCTGCATGTCCTCCCTGAATTTGTGTGGGCTTCCTCCGGGTGTTCTGGTTTCCTCCCATGTTAGAAAGACATGCGTCTGAAGCACTTCTCTCTGGGCCTCTGTTGAAAATTGGCTTTGTTCCAAGTCAGACTTTCCCGGATAACAAATGTTAAATAAATAAATATGAAACACTGGTTTCAGTATGAGATGGTAGCTGCAAGTCTAAAGCAGATGTTACAATATATAAGAAGGACTGCATTATTCAGGGATAAGAAAGTAAAGATTTCAGTTTACTAGGACCCTATCAGTCCACAGTTAAAACAGTATGCATAGTTCTGAAATCAGTGTAGAAACAAAGAGTTCACATTGCAAGAGGCGATGCAGTGAGTGGTAAGCAGGATATGAGGTGGATGAAGGGAATGATATAAAACATCTTTTTCCCAAAAAAAAATGAATTGACAAGGAGAAATTAAATAGGTATAAAAGCAATAATGGAGACTAGTCTTCCAGAATCCAGTTCAACCTTGTTTTAGGAAATATTTCTTAAAGAGTGGAAAAGAGTTGTCACAGGTTGACGGAATAGGCATTAGGCTAAGACAGTCTGATTGGGAGTAAAAGAAGGAAAACAGTGGGACAAATACCTTGTGATAATTGCAACACATGGGAAAACCAGAGAGAATGACAGTTGTTCTCTTCTCTGTTCTGTACTGTCATGTTTGAACAATCTCCAATGCAATGTTTTTGCCACACTATTATGCCTTTCAGTATACAGGCCCTCTGCCATTAGTGTGTCACACCTAGCAATAAGATACGTGACTGTTTCCAGTTCTGTTTTACAAAACCAGCATTGTCTGTTTCACCCACATGTTCAATGAACTTTGTAAACTAGTGTGTTCACAGTCCACTATCCTGGGCCTCCAATATTAACCTTTCATATTTTGGTTTAAATCCTCCTCTCCTTAACCATTTCTACATCAGATCCTGATTGACATGAGGTTTTCCAGGAGTTTTCTGTACTTGCAACTATATTTATGCCTTTTCCATATGTCTTGCCTTCTCATCTGATCCTTCTCATTATATTCTTTCTTTTGTTTTTTGGCACTTCCAGTTGTTGTCTGATTTTTGTCTACTTCTGGTCTGATTTCCATTCCCACTTGACACTGATATGCTTCTGCTAAATTAAGTAGGGAAATCATCTTAGACTTGTTCTCCTCATGTTTTAAAATATTCACTATGTTTGCTTGTGGTAAAGTCAGCAGATATGTATGCAGTCCTATGATTACAGATCTATATAGCTAACCAGTTTTGAGGAGGCCCATACCTCCTTCAGAAAAAGGAATGTATAATCTTGGTATGAACTGATTTTTGTATATCATTTGATAAATTTGAAGCCCTTTTTTCCTGTCCAACTCACCCAATGCCTTTTGGAGCCAGTCAATCACCTCTAAAACTGTAAGCTAGAACAGGAAGAGCAACTGGGTTTATAGTCTGGACTTTGTTCCTAGATGTCAGGGATGTTTTCAGTATTAATTTTAGTCTTCTAAAATATTCCTTACCGAATTTTGTTCACATTGTTCATTGTTTTATTTTCAATCCATCATTTCCTAATTATTTATGCACTCTCTTCTGCTCAAGTTCCTTTATATCACATTCTGTCCCAAACTGATAGTTTTCCTGCTTTAAAGGTTGCTTTTGCACATTTATCGGGACCAAATGACATTCTTACATCATCAGAGAAAGATTTGATGACTTACAGTTGTACTTTCAGTGCCTTATCTGATGAACTGTACAGTTCTGAATCATCCACAAAAAGATGCTGAGATGTCTTTACACTTTGTTGTTTTCCAGGAGCCAAACTGTAACTATGAACTACTCTGTTAAGTAAACAGCTTAATGGGTTATGGGCAAGACAGAAGAGCAGCGGTGACAAAGAGTCACCCTGGAATACCTTTTGAATTTTTATCCCTGGGATAATAATTTGTCCTTTATTATGGCTTAGTTGCAGATTGGTTTGCTACTGTTTCTTGCTCACTGTAATGTAATTGATGAATGTAGGGTTCATCTTATATAACTATAAGGACTCTTTTATCCATGAATGTGGGATTCTGTCAAATGCTTTTTTGTAATCTATCCATACCATACTTAGATTCTTCCCCTTTTTACAATTCTCCATTATGACTTTATTTAACAAAAATTATCCTTTGTTCCATATGACTTTCTTCTGTTACCCTTTAGTTCTATTGTGATAATTGACTTTTCAGTAACTTTTACTCAGGGTTAAATCTTTGTGTAAAGATATTAATATTGTTAGGCAGAAGTTAAGTACTGCATCTGGCCCTGTGGTTTTCCATTTAGGATCCTTTCTTAATTTTGTTTCAAATTCTCAGACTGTTTCTTTATCCCATTTAATATCCTGTACATCTGAACTTCTTACTGTTTATTTTACTTCTTCTGTCCATTCAGCATCTTCCACAAGGTCTTCATAGTTATTTCTCTAAAATGTGTCTATTTCTTCTTTTTTGGTTTTCTATTCTTTTTGCTTTGTTTCCTAATTATCTATAAAACATTTATTGGGTCTTCAGTGAATTGCTTATTTTGTACTTTTCCTTTACATTTATCAGCATATCTTCTAAGTTTTTCTGCCTGTGCTGGCATCTTTGGTTTCCAATAGTGTACATTCTCCTGGTCTCTTCGGATACAGTGCATTGCTTTTATCACATCTATCTTTCTACGTATTTTTCTTTATCTGCTCCATCTTCTATATGCTTCTAACAGTGATACTTATATTTCTTAATTGCTTTATAGTCTAGTCAATGCTTCCATGATGACATCTGAGGTTTTTTTTCCTTCCCTTAGTGCTCTGTGTTTTTGTAAGTCTTTATCAATTATTAATTTAGTTGCACAGTAATATATTCTTATTTACTTCTATTTCACACAAATTTCTCTTAGTCTTGATTACCATGTTCATTTGTTTTATCAGACTTCTAACATTTTACGTCTTATTGACTTTCTGTAATCTATTTTTTCATCAATTTTAATATGTCTATCCATTTCTATTAAACCAAGCAAATCAACTCTTCCTTTAGATCATTTTCTTCAAAACTGAGAGAACATTCTTTGCTCTCTGTTTCTTGCAAGCATTCTACAGAAAATTCCAGAACATCTTCTAGTGACATATTCTCTTCAGCTGCATCCTGTGTCATCCAGTGCTCTTTCTCATGGGAACTCGCTGCCCTATCACTCCACAACATTGACTGCGTCCTTCCCTTGCTGTGCTACTCCAACTAAACTTTTGTGTTATTTTCCTGATGAAGGTTTCAGAGTATTTTCATGTGGCAAATAATTGCATGCTTCCTGTTCCACCTGTTCCTCCTTAATCTGGGAGCTCATTGTTCATTCATGATGTGACCTTACCAGAGTTGGATTTTCTAGATTAAATCCTTCACTTCACAGATAATCCATAATTTCAGTTTTATTTTTTTAACTTCTCCATTACTGATCCTCTTTTCTACTTCCCCCTTTGTTTTCTTATTTTTTTGTATTGGGGATTTTTCCATATTTGGATGCCTTTGCTTATAGTTCTCTTCAAGTATCTTTGTTGCTGCTTTTTTGTATTGATTAGTTTTGCTTTCTCCTTTATATAAATATTACACCATATTGAAACTCTTTTTCTTTCCCATGTTCAGATGTCTGCCACTCCTCCTGTTTCTCCTTACTTGGGAGACTCATTGCTCTATCATGCTGTGGCATAACCTGTGTTAGACTTTCTACACTAAATCTGTCACTTTGCAGGTATTCCCGAACTTCAGCTTCTGTTGCTTTAATTTATACTTTACTAATCTTCTGTTATGCATTCTGTCATTGTGATCTCATTTTTTATATTGTGAACTTTTTCATATCCGGGTGCTTTTGCCTGTATTTCTCTTCAAATATCTTTGGAGCTACTTTTTTGTATCAATTACTTTGGCTTTCTCATTTATATAAATATTATACCCTATCTGATCTCTCTATTTTTAATACCTCTCATAAATCTCTAGGTTTTGTTCTTTATATTTTCACACTTCCTCTGTTGCTTCGTTTTCTTTTTCCAAACAGCCCAAAGTTTCTTGGTGTATATAACATTTTTCATAGATCTGTTATATTAATAAACAACATTTTTCATTTGAAGCTTTTAACAGTTTATCTTGTGCAAATATTTTTCTTTCCTCTAATTTCTCTTAATTTTTTGAATATCTTCTATCTGGAAATTCTGGGCTTTTTGTATAATAGTAACAATCCATGATTTATTCCTTATCCCCAAAGGTCCACTGTATCATCTTTATGGCTCTTTTTCTGGCCTGCCAGTTTTTGTGTTTTTTATGGATTACCACTTCCTTCTACAATGCGGGGGGAGGGGGCATCCTTCTCATGGTATATTTTATATGATGTCATGTCAGATCATGTCCTTCTACAAGTATATGTTATGCCACATCATTTCATATCACATCAAGTCTTTCTGCTGGCATATGCTATGTCATGTGGTGTCATGTCAAATTATGTCAAATTATATTCTTCTGCTTGCATATATGTCATGTTATATCATGTCACATCATGTCACATCTTGTCCTTTCTCTTCAATCGTATATGTCATTCATGTAAGATAATGTCAGATTATGTTATGTGCAATCTCTTGTTATGTCATATTATATTATGATACATCATGGTATGCTATATTATGTGCAATCTCTTGTTATTTCATATTATGTTCTGTTATGTCATGGTATGCTATATTATGCTATGTTACGTTTTGTTATGTAGCAGATTCCTGGAGTACTGGAACATTTCTGGTACCCACACAAGGAGGAATGCACTCATGTTAAGAAGGACAGGAAAACTATAACCAGTAGTTCAGTGTAATGTTTTTTCAGAGAAGGGGTAGCAAGAAAATGGACTATTTTCTCCATATAGTAATGAACTGTCGGGTTTTATAGGACTTCAGGAAAGCCTATAGTGGGTGGTGGACTTCACATAAGGACATAGGATAGCCAGATAACTGTTTTTAGCTGCAAAAAATGGCAGCTGGGACAAGTAGTAATTTCTGTTCATACAAATATGTTAAGATGTTGTTGTTTGTCTTTCTGCTTTTTCCCGGTTAGGGGTCGCCACAGTGGAACTCCAGTCCACTAATGGTTGGCAGTAGATTTTTACGAACGCCGAGGTGCCAGCTCGACGTTCAACCTTCAACAACGAATGCCCACCCAACCGCAGAGAGGACATGCAGACTACTAGATTATAAAGAAAGACAGAAAGAGAAAGAAAGAAAGAATGTGTTTGTGTGTGAGATGAATATTGCAGTTATGGCACTCATGAGTTTGCAGAGAGTCAGTTAACTTAAAAGGTAACAAATAAAATGACATTTAGAAAGGCTTCATTTAGATTAAAGAACAGTGTGTGTAATGTGCTCCTGCAGTCTGTCTCCCTGCGGTCAAGAATGATTTCATTTGTTAGTTTGTTGTTACTGTTTCCTGCAATGTGAACTAATATTCCATTGCTGACTGGACTCATTTTTTGTTTTTTAGATATCATTATGTTGTTGATGTTGCTGCTATGGTATTTTCACTGTAATTACAGTTGTGTATTATACTCAGTTGAGTCACACTTATAGAAAGTATTTGTAACCCCAAAGCAGTCAACTGATGAGTAAAAGAAAACAAATAAATAAAAATGTGCAGAATCTGTATATCTTAACAGTAATCAACAATTATGGCTTGTAGATGATGTCATTCTTCATTTCTGGAAGTACTAAACTGATGTTTGGAAGTGTATCATATCCAAAGAGTGACATAACTAGACTTCCTTATACCTATCAGGATTATAATTTTGCTGACACAGAAGTGGCAGTGCCTGTTTTTTAATTGGTTTATGGTGGTATAAAGTGTCTGTTGACACCGTCAGTACAGCCATCCATAAGCACACTTGTATACATCCCTGCAGTGGCCTGCTGTACTCATGGAGCTCTTACATTACGCTTCTACTTACCTAGCAGTAAGACTGACCTGACATCACAATTCACACATACCTACCAGGTGGATGGACTGCTAGCCTACTTCACACATTTTGTGCTGACTTTAATATATGTTTGGATGGAGATATAGTTCAAATTCATTCTTTCAGACAGTATTCATGCAGCATACTGGGACTAATCTTCATTGTTCAAATTACATTGTGCTTCTATAGATGGAGACAACATTCAGCCATGTCGCCCTCTCTACAGCAAATAGCAGTTTTATAGCAATCTTTTTAGGATACGCTTCACTCTGGCACATACACACACACACACACACACACACACACACACACACACACACACACACACACACACATTCCATTTACTTACTCTCTATAAGAGCAGCCCATAATACAGTCACTACTGCTATGGTCACCTATCTCCATACAGTCCTACCTTTCCCCAAAGTGTAGTCATTAAACATTCTTAACAATATCTGCCCTTTTGCCCTGAAATCCTTTGCTTTATTCCTGCCACTGCTCCATGAACTGTGACAACTCCAATAACTGTGTTTCTAGTTTGTGTCTCTACTGCAATGATGACTTTGTAGTTAACTACAAATCTTACACAGCATTTTGGTATTCTTAGAAGAAAAACTATGTATTACCTAGTAATACACCTGTGTTTGTTGTTACATATGGTACCTTTGGTTACAATGGATGAATATAGTAATCTTACTGTATAGCTGCATGTATTCTGTTAAAGATAATTATGAAGCATAGGATATATTCCCACTTTGCTCTGGCTAACAGACTTGACCCCTTCAACACTAAGGAATTCAGTTATTTACTTATAGCTAATACCGGGACTTCTGATGACTGCTGGTACTTTTTAGTTTAAAACTGTTTAACCTGTTTGTTTCTTGTGAGAGAAGGGGACTTACAAGTGTTTTAAGTAATTATTTGCTGGAAGTGAGCTAGCATCATGAGCTTCTTTTAGCTGTTGTTTGTCATTTCCTTATAAAGTTCTCCTATGTTGTATGACTTTGCCCTTGTTAGAGCAGAGTTGCATGCCATTGCCCGCTTGGCAGAAGATTTAACTAGAAATGACTGCAGATTTGACCCCTCTAACACTAAGGAAGGTAAGTACTGTTTAGCAAGTTTTATCTTGTGAGAGAAGGGAAATTTTCAGAGTTCTGAGCTATGACTTCCTAGAAGTGAACTAGCATTGTGCGTTTCTATTAACTATTAGTTGCTTTGCTTTGCCATAACATCCTCTGCGTGGTGTAAATTTGCTCTAGCTTGCAGCATTACAGTACTCCAGTCTGTATAGAAGACAGTGGGTATATTTCTGAAATTCTCCAACAATTCGCTGACACTATTAACAAAAACAGAAGCAGTAGCAACATGGTATCCTCCACATTTTTTTTACCTGTCAAAATCTTTTGTCACAATCTCTCCCCACCATCTACTGCAAAAACTTACCACTCTAGGCAGGTCTATATTACATCAAACTCACAGGAGTCCGAACGATGTAATATTGAACCATGAAGTTCGAAATCCAATAACTATAAAAACACAGAAAAGCGATTTTTTTTTCCCAGGGAAAAAAATCTCTGTTCCGTTACAAAAAAAAAAAAAAACACTTACACTTTAAACTTAAACTAATGTGGGGGGCTTCACCCCCCCCCACTTAAATATACCAATTCCAAGATCACACCACAGTGGAGGAAATAGCAAAGCCCCGAAAACGACCCACCAATTTTTCTCCCCGGGAAACAAAACTGGTGTGCCGTGGCTTTGCTATTTTCGTATTTCGAATATTTGGGTTTGATAGTACAACGTTCAGATTCCTGTGAGTTCGATGTTGCAATATAGACCCTCTCTGGGCACCCCCCTTTACTCTCCTGGTTTAATAACTATTTAACAACAAACACCAAGCAGTCAAATGGCAGGAAGACTATTCTTCATTTCTACCCATCATTCTAGGGGTTCCTCAAGGATCTATATGTGGACCACTTCTGTTTAACATACTCAGAAATGACCTATACACTGCTGCCAAGCATGCTACACTTTTACAAAATGCATATGATTCTACACTAATTTGCACAGCCTCTGACTTAGAAACACCAAAGGAAACTGTGCAAAAGTCTTTCACTTCAACTGAAACCTGGCATGACAATTCAGAATTTCTACTCAACCTTAAAACAAAAAAAATACTGATTTTCACCCCCAAAATACTTTCCATCAGTAAAACACATATCAAAATCACCTCAATAAAAATACAATGAATGAACAGGTGCCCAAAGCTAAACTTTTAGGTGTCACTACTGATGACAACATGAAATTCGACCAGCATTTTGTAACTGTTATTAAACAAATAGCAAAAACTAGGACACAATAATTTTTTACAAATAGAACTAGAGAAATTATAGCAAAATCTTACCTACTACTGACTCTACTATACAGCTCCCCACTTTTTACTGCTTTTCAACCATCCATACAATCTTAAGTTGGAACAATGGTATGATAAAATTGCTTGCTTTGCTGCCAACTGCCAATTTATAACTCATCACTGTTCTGCTCTCAGAAAATTTAACTGAACTGAACTCTCACATCAGTTCTACTTTACACAGCTACAGATAGCATGTGGTCTAATTTACTACCATGATAATTATCCTACACTAAAAGATATGCTCTAACAATACAACTCAACTAAAGCTCTTTGCTCTAAAGATCAACTAATCCTGACTGTAACAAAAACCCAAAATGCAGCTAAAATCTCATTATATTCAAACTCTCTGTCTAAACTATGGAACAACCTAATACAAGCTCTCCGACATTTTGAAAATTAGTAACCTTTCAAAACAAGTAAAATACAGCATCTTTTGGTATACTGGCTATGTACCAGCTTTACTCCTGGATAATCAACTCACTGCTTCCACCTATCCTCATTTGCCCACCTTAACTTTTTCTTACCCCCTAGCATCTCTTATAACTTCTCTCATGAGTTCAAATCTCATCAAGGCCTCTGCTCATCTTTAGAATGTCTAAGGCAATTGGAGAATTACAGTTAAAGCAGCCAGTTAGCTTAGACCATGGTGTTAATAATTCCAAGGTCATGTGTTCGACCCCTGTATGGACTAAATGTCCTTTTGGGAGGTGGATTTTGCATAATGGTTTAGGTCTTCACCTAACTGACCCAAGGTACAAGGTTTGATTCTGACCTTGGGCTATTGGCTAGGCTGAAAATGGTCCTTCTGGGCAACATAATCCTATCTTTCAATCCTACCTTTATGTTTCTCTTCATACCCACTATTATCTCTACCTGTTAATCTTCCTGTCAACAGTCATCCACTTAATTCATATCTAATATAGTCTTTCATTTAAATGCTATCTACTATAATTTGTATAGTCCTCCTAACTTACACTATTTCTCTGCCTTTCCCCCACATTTTCTGCCACCCTCTTTAGCTATCTTCCTATCTCATATTGTTCAGCTTTCTGTTCCTCTTCTAACTCATCCTCATTCATACTATCCCCTGACTTAAACATGTATAAAATTTTACAGTTTTTCAGATTTATGTGTTATGAAATTTCTGCTTTGTATACTTTGTTATTGTATAATTTTTGTATTCACATATACATTCGAATTTTATGCAACTGTTTTGCAGAGCTTTTCTCCTCGGGTTTCCATTGAAAAAGGGTATCTGCCCAATCGGACAAACCCGGTTAACAAATGTCAAATAAATAAATAAATTAGCCAAGTTCATACGTTGTTACTAGGCTAATAACCACCAGGGTCTGTACAAGCCATTAGGGTCCCAAGTGTCATGTGGGGGGGCATGTTAGTAAGGATTTGTAAGGGGAGGTGTAAGTTAGGATACTACTTTTCTTATTGATGGCCTTTGTCCATAACATAAAGAACATGGTGGCCAGACATGGGGTAAATTTACAATTTTAAATTCAATTTTCAAGGTTTTGTTTGAATACGGTGAGGGATGAACTTTGTTTTACATCGATGGGGAGCCTATTTCATAGTATAGAGATACTTTGGGACACATACCTGTATCTCCAGCATATTCTGTTTATGTCACAAGCAAAGTTCAGATCCCTGGATCTAGTGTTTCTGGTGCTGTTTTTTTGCACACGTACAACAGATCCATCAGTGCTGCATCTGAGGAAGCCCTGTAAGCCAGGCAAAGATCACCTCTCAGCAGCCAGTAGGAGACTGAATACAAAGAAAGACCCTTTAGGTGGTCAGTGTACGACAGGTTATTCATGCCCTGAATTCTTTTGGTAAGAAATGTTTGTAGGCATTCCAACTATTGCAAGTGTGTGGTTAGATACATGCCAAAGGGGACATTGTATTCAGTGATCGGTCTGATAAGGGCCGAGTAGAGTGGTACTATAACTTCCTTGGACCTGGATGCCATACTCATACCTGTAAGATGGGTGACATAGAATGATTTTCTTATTACCTTAGCTACATGTTGGTCAAAGGCCAGATTGCTGTCTACACATGTTCCCAGAACCATTACTATTCGATCGACTCTTAGGGGTATTTTATCAATGAAGTAATTAACTTGGGTTGATAGTTTCCCAAAGGGCATTCTAATACATTTTTTGGCATTGAGTTTTAGGCCATGGCTTTGGCACCAGTCATTTGTCTATGTTTCCTAATTTACAGTCATCTGCAAACTTGGTGAGCCAGAGGCCTTTAATGTTAGCCTTAACTTCCAAAAAGGAAATGTCAAACAGGAATAGGACCAGCATGGAGCCTTGGGGTACTCCACTGATGACCTGTCTCTTAGTGGAGGTAGTCTCACCAATCCTGAGTTCCTGGGTCCAGCAACTTATGTAAGAGTTTATGCCCAACTCATTGAACTTGTCGGCAATGCCTGAGTGGAGTATTGTATCAAATGCCTTAGCCAGGTCAAGATATGCAATATATACTGTTTTACCCTCATCTATTGCCTTGGTGACCCTCTCAAAGAAGTCTACTACATTAAGTAGGCATGACCTTTCCTTGATGAAGTCAAATTGGGATGGGCCCAGTGTCTCTTAGTTGCCAATGTCCTTGTTTACCATTTCATAATAATTAATTCCATGGCTTAGCATAATAGGTGTGTTAGATTGATGGATCTGTAGTTCACAGTATTGGTTGATCGTCTGGCCTTGTGGAGGGAAATGACTGTTGTCATCTTCCATTCACTTAGAACATAACCTGTTTCAAAGCTGTAGTTGAACAGTGCCTCATGTGGTCCTATATGTCATGTTTTAAACTGTTCAAGAGGCAACCAGGGATGTCGTTAGAACCCATGGAGGCAGTGTTCTTGGCATTACCAAGTGCTGCCAGCACTTGGTCCCTGCTGATAGCTGGACAAAGTATGTTGGAGGGGATTTCACCTGGTAGAGCTGGGGGGAAGGGACTGGGGGTGAAGTTTGAGCTGAATTTATTAGCCAGTAGATTTGCTATGCCCCCTGATCAGTGAAGGTGGTGCCATTCACTACCGGAACAATCCACTGAAATTTCCTGATTGTCAATCAAACCCAAGCTGTGGAAGTGACAGCACCAAATCCTTACCACTAAACCACCAGTATTCTCCTATGAACCTGTTTCTAAGTTCAGGGCTGTGGGAGGTTGTGCCGATGACCTTTTTTATTGTTAAATCAGATTATTAGTAGAATTAACACCCATTAAGCTACTTGCAATGAATGTAAAGTCATAGGATTTCCATTATTGTAGTCAAACCAATACTCTTGCGGTTGGAGTTTGCTCCTGAAGTACATAAGCTTGATGTGATTCTCAATAACTTTCTGATTGTTGGAGATAAGGCATCAGCTGTGTTCTAATCTTTATGATATCAGGCATCTAGCTCAAAGACTAAGCACCTGATTTCTTCTGGGCACATTGCTGTCGGTGTCTGAGCACCAGTATTTTCCTAGTTTGAATATTCCAGCCTTTACACTGAGCTGGACACCATTGCCCTTTAGTGCTTGCAGATGACACAAAGCTCCACTGTACAGTTACTTACTCCTCTAGCTCATTATCATTGTATTAGCTCCCTGCTCCGAGACCTGCACTGGGGGTCTCAGTATTTCATTGTATTAGCTCCCTGCTCTGAGACCTGCACTGGGGGTCTCAGTATTTCATTGTATTAGCTCCCTGCTCTGAGACCTGCACTGGGGGTCTCAGTATTTCATTGTATTAGCTCCCTGCTCTGAGACCTGCACTGGGGGTCTCAGTATTTCATTGTATTAGCTCCCTGCTCCGAGACCTGCACTGGGGGTCTCAGTATTTCATGGTATTAGCTCCCTGCTCTGAGACCTGCACTGGGGGTCTCAGTATTTCATTGTATTAGCTCCCTGCTCTGAGACCTGCACTGGGGGTCTCAGTATTTCATTGTATTAGCTCCCTGCTCTGAGACCTGCACTGGGGGTCTCAGTATTTTTGTGTCACTTTCAAGGTTTTACTGTTGCTGTTTTTGTCCCCAGTGATTTGAAGGTTACAGCTTGAGATAACATTAATCCTGTCTATAAAGTATTCATGTCAAGTTGCCAAAGGTAATTTTAGCAAACAGAAAAAAACGAAAACCATTTGCCAAAACTACCTTCAACAAACATTACAACAATTTTCTTTTTTTTTTTTTTGCAGAGAGCAAGTACCCCTGCACCCATATGTGAAGTAGGAAAGTGGAGTACTCTGAGGTTGTGCAATGGTGAAGAAAAAAGGAAACTCCAGTGTTAGAGAAAGTAGTTTCATCAAATAGCACTCACTCTTTTTGTGTTTGCCAAAACTACATTTCTCCACATGACGTGATCTCACTTATACATTGTATGAATTATTCCCTATTACCAAGATACATAAACAGACTCGATGATCTTTTTCAACTATGATCTAAACCACAAGCAAAAATGGGTTACATAGTTTATAAAGTCTTCTTTCGGCTTTTCCCGGTTAGGGGGTCGCCACAGCTAAACTCCGGTCTGCTAATGATTGGCAGTAGATTTTTACGTGCTGGCTTGCCGGGCCTAACACACAACCTTCAATGAAGGAATGGGTTACATAGTTTATAAATGTAAAGAAATATGTGACAAGCAAAACCACTGCCAATAAAAATAGTAACAAAATGAAAAGTACAGCAAAGTGGGAGACAAATTAAGAAATATTCTTAGATGGGGCAGGCGGTAAGCTTTGATCATAGCCGGCCTTAGGCATAGGCCAACTAGACAGCCTCCTAGAGCGCCGCTCTAGCAGGGGTGCTTTTTTGGTGTTTATTTGGTGTAGGTAGACCAGGATTGGGGCACCAGGTGGTGTGGTGGGGGGCACCATGAAGCCCTTTTGCCTAGGGCATCAGTTGACCTAAGGCCACTCCTGGCTTTGAAAGGTGAGGAATAAAAAGGTACAAGGCTCACATTAGTAGTACTAAGCTCAGAGGACATCTATGAGCAGAACAAAACCAAAGCAAAGGCAATAATTTTATAAAACAAAATGAAATAAATTAAAATATTTTCAAAAACTCAACAGATATCAAGGCCTCTGCATTATTTGTACAGTACAAAAGGCAATAGGTTCATAGCAGAGAAGGCAGGCACATTTTGTTTCATGGCTGATGCAAAGACAGACGCTCAAAAATGTTTAGCTCAGTTTTAATGACTTATGCAAAGGTAAATTAATTTTAAATAATCATTCTGAGTTGAAATAAAAATCTGAAAGTATGCCTGTAAACTACCTGCGAGGAATACTACATTAAAGAAAAATCTATGAAATTCAAAACATTGCAAGAATATTTGTGTTCAATGAATAAGGTATGCAGAGTACAATAAGTAACACAGAGAATTATAAAGAGAGGTGGGGTGATTTAGAAGAGTGTGTCTTGGGAGTGGAAATGAAAAGGAAGAGTAGAAGAAGGGACCACTGAGGAACTCGGACAAAGATGTTCTGGGATAGTGTCAGAGTGGAGCAAGACAGGCTAAACCCAAAACACTGATATCATGTCTCACGCATTTTTCATTAACAGCATAATATATTTATAGTTACTGTTTCGTGCCACAGGCAGCAGGCACTACAGAGAAATCTAATTGGGAAGTCTTTTAACTTTTGGTTAAAATGTAACTTCTATTTTAAAACTCTAGTTAGTGATGAATACACTTATACCTCTAATGAGACCATTTCATAAATGCTAATTGTCAAATGTGTTCCTTTTGGTACAAATTCAATGAGAAGACAAAGTGATGCTATATCCCTTGCAAAAGACAGCTTTATGAAGTGCTCTCTGAAGTACCAGATTTATTCTCTACCGAAGCTTTTGTTTTTTTTTTTTTACTTACAAATACTTCAGGGATGATTTTATTGAGACATTTGACCTTTTCTGAGATGGTTTAATAATTCTAGAAAACGAGTCTGCCAGAAAGCATTTGTTAAGATCATTACCAGCTGCCAGCTCACTTTCTAGTCAGTCAACTATTAAAATTATTCTAGCATTTATCAGAAAGTTATTCAAGTTTCATCTTATGCTTAACTTCTGGCTACTGAGTCCTGATCTAAAATTTTCTAAACATAACCGCTGAATTGGTCTTAGTTGAAAAAACACATGGTTTATCATGTCAGACTTCATATTATGAGTTAATTTTTAGTCTTATTAATACAAAAATACAACTTATACTGCTTCAGTATGCAAGAATTTCAAAAAGTAAAACTAATTATGCTTACATGTCAACCAGTTTTCTGTATCCTACAGTGAACTCCTTGCTTGCCACAGTCTTACCCTAGCTGTAACCACTGCAAGAGCGAATGTTGTGCATGCCTACTGCCTCAAGCAAACTACTAAATCATTATTTTCTAGGCTGAGTTGGCTGCCCTCAGTGATACATCTAGATCTAAGATATTATTCAGGTCAGTTAGCTGAGACAACCTGAGCTTGTAACTCTGATAGACAGGAGCAAATGTCTGTGTGGTGCAGGTAAATATAAAACTGTATTTTGCTCATTATGCTGATATTTAAAATACAATTTGAAGTAAAAGTGACAGCTGAGCAGGTTCCAAGTGACAGATAGACAGTCGCACAGTTTCTTTAATTGCGACTTTCTTCCATTTTTTTGATAGAATTGAAAGTATTCCACATGCACGGCTCTGGAAGTCTTATACTGCAAGTCTATAAACATCTGCCTTCCTTCCTTGTTCCGTCATGAGATTGTAATGTGAAGTAGAGGGGATGACAGATGCTTTAAGGAACACATCACACCAGCTTTTACAACGGAAGTAATCATTGTTCCTGTCCATAAGGGTAGTTTTAACAATCAAATGGACTGTTCGCCTGTGTCTATTAAGTTATGATGTTGTTTAAATACTCACTTTCTTCATTATCTGCTCTGCCATTTAACTCATTTTTTTGTCTGAAAAGGATCCTCTGAGTAGACCACCTCAACCAATCAACAGATACACAAGCAAAACAAATAAGAATAAATAAAGTATAAATATAAGACTATGTCTCTAGTCATTCCTTTTGTAAACCTTCATCTACAGCAAAGGCCCTTTCCAGATACATATATTCCTCACAGATGTAACTACAGACTCAGTAATTGTGTTAATTCAAATTAAAGATCACAGTTTCTCAAAACTGGAATACTGAGCTGTAAATCAAAGCAGTGGTTACCAGGAGGTGCACAATATTCATGGTCACAGTAAGTCACCCAGGCCTAAATAAACATAAGTGCAGACATATATGTTAGGGACATGCAGTACCTACACTTCAACATAGTGCTATGGTACATGCAAGGAAAATGTTGGGGAATGTTCTGGAAATGGGACGGTAATATGGGGGTAGCTTTAGCTCATATGTAAATAATGGAACTGAATGATGAGGAACTCTACCTGGGACAGTGTAATACAGCGCCACACTTACTGGGTGAATCCTATACAAGAGGTAAGTCATAATTACATATTAGTAGCTGTCGCCAGTACTATTTCCGTGGTGATGTAGCGGTAGCGTTATTGCCTCACAGCAAGAGGTTCTCCTGTTCGATTCTCGGCTGGAGTGCGGGTAGTGCCTTCTGGGTGGAGTCTGTATGTCCTCCCCATGGCTGGGTGGGCATTTGAAAGACATGCATAAATGGGCGTGTCTTCATTGAAGGTTGAACGTCGAGCTGGCACCGTGACGTTCATGAAAATCTACTGCCAATCATTAGCGGACCGGAGTTCCGCTGTGGCGATCCCTAACCGGGAAAAGCCGAAAGACAACAACAGTAGCTGTCACCAGTACTGTAAGAAAATTCAAACAATGAAGCATATCGATAATGTGTGAGATGGGGTGTAATATGACAAAAGGGGTGTGCTGTAACTTTCTTCCACAATGAAGGCAGGAAGCCCCATTAGAACCTAAGTGATGTGGAATGCCTCTCCTCTAGCAACCTACACACATTTTGCATTCCAGAGAATTTTCTGAAAAATAAACTTGAAAGGGTAAAATAAAAGCTATTAAAACTGTACTAATTGCAATGTTATTAGTAACCAGTATTCTTTGTAGTGATGATTGTGCATTCATAGCCTTTCCATAAATTCTATATTATAATACACACAAATTCCAAATTATAATTTTTACTAAACTTTTACAAACAATTTGTTAAATCTTGGAAGCTGTATAACCTAGGCAAATACTGTTAGAATATTGTTAACCAGACATAAGTTGTCACATGACAACAATAAATTCCTCTATGAGTGCATGTTAATCAACATAGTTACAGAAATATGAAAATACATACTGAGTTGCATAAATAGCAATATAAATAGCACCAAATATTATTCAAGATGTGCAACTTACAGTGCAAATTTAAAAGACAGTTTTCTTCAACAACATATAAAGTTTCACCTAATTTCACACATTTTAAGCCACTTGTTTTCTGAAGTATTAAATATGGAAACATTGTTTATTTTCATAATTACTAATAAATGACAAGCAATATATCATATATATATATACTGTCTCCTACCATGGCATATATCACCATACCCCTCAATGACATGTAGGGCTCTCAGTTCTAAATATATGACTGTAAATATGAACATATGAATAATAAGTGATGGAGTGATTCATTTGTCTATTGGAGGACATCCAAGATTAACAATCTTAGTGTCATTTTGTGAATAACTCTTTGCACTTTCTAATAATGTATATTATTAGCTGGAAAGTCACTTAGAAAATGAAACCAGACCCAAAAAATTTCTGGATGCCATAAGGAGTTAAGGGCATGAACTGGAAGTATACAAAAAAGGTGCTATATGCTTGAATGAATTAAATCGGTAATGCACAAGACCACCCTCAAAGGCTTGTTGTTTGAATCTTGCACAAACACTACTAAATATGTAGGTAGCTACGGCATGTAAAAAATGGATAACAACATAACTACAATTATTATGTACAATGCACTGTCACACTGCCTCCTGATCAAGCTGTCTGTCTACCATGTTTCATTAAATTAAAGTGTAAATCAGTTCACCTTCATCAGACCATTACAGATACCCCAACTAACTCCTTCATCTGCTTGCATCATTTTGACAAGCTTTATCTATAAGTTTATATGTATTTTATATACTGTACTTTAATTACCTCTACCTCTCTATAAACTGGGGATCCTATATGACTATAAACTTGCAGGCCCAGAGATTTGTGGACTGTTTAAACACAAATACCCTGGACTAGTTAATCCATTTGTCTACTAGGAGTGCAAACATACTGGATGTGGTACTCACAAATATGGGAGAATATAGCACCCCCTCCCCCAAGTGCAGTGTTCTTTCTGGTGAGGTGAAAGCATAAAGCTGAGTCCTTTGAAATAAAAAATGAATCATGTGACCGCAGCAAACCCTGTAATGGTTAGGAACTATTCTAAGGCAAACTACTTATTATTAAGGAATTACCTAACAGAATTTCAAGCCCCAACAAAACCAAGGTCCTCAACTGCCTATACAGAATTGTACACAGAAGTCCTATACAATCATGGTAATAAATGCCTACAAGAAGTAAGAACAAACCCATAAAAGCAAACTGACCTCGTGGAGCTAAGCATAAACTGACTGTACAACAAAAGGAAAAAGTCATAGCTAAAATTAGGAAGCGCAATGAATCTAAACATAAACAGACTGTACAACAAAAGGAAAAAGCCATAGCTAAAATTAGGAAGTGCAATGCCCAGCAGGATAAAAACTCTCTCATCAAGCTAAAAAAATAATAATAATAAATTAAGGGCACATTAAGTCTACCAAAGACTATTTTGAGATAAAGATAGCCTCCCAAGCCAAGGGCAACCACAAAGCTTTCTTTAACTATATCCTAAACCACAAAGGCAGTACATAGCAGTGCACAGAACTGATTGTTACTGGAGCCACTCACACAGAGCCAGAAGATATAGCAAATCACAAGTTTTATCCTCCTTCCTCTAAGCCATCCCCCAAGTAATACCATCAAACATAACACCCCCCCACATGCATATCACAAGGGAGCAGGTCCTAAATGCACTCTCTATGTTTAAGAATACTGCATCAATGGGTTTTTATAATATCCCAGAATGCTCCTTAAATAGCCTGATGCATGGCCTATCTGGACCTCTGGAGTCAATGTTTAATCAAACCTTCCAGGCAGACTTTGTGTCATGTGAATGAAAGACTGCAGCAGTCTTCCCTCTGCACAAATGTGGCCTGTAGATCAATGAGTGTGCATATACCTTTGAGAAGCTATCCAAGGGCTTGCACTAGAGTATAAATACTGAGCACGTGCGAGCTTGACTGCCATTTTGTAGTTACCTGTTGAGATGTGAACATGTATGTAAGCTCTGCTTGTTAGTTCGTTCGTTCGTATTTAAAGACGCTGTTATCCATCCTGATATGTTTCTATGTCTTAAAGCAGCTGAACAAAACCCCAAGCCTTATTAATATTTATTTATTTTTATTATTTATTTTATTTCCAGTTTGATAACCGGGGAAGTCCACTGGACCCAAAAGCTTGTTTTTAGTGGAGGCCCTGGGAGAAAAGCTCCATATTACAAACACATTGCACACTTAAAGCTCTATATTCCTAAACACATTGCACACTTAAACAATTTACAAACAAGTAAAAATAACATTTTTATACATTTGTATTGTTAGCATAGAAGAAAAAATATATACATAGATATGAAATGCAAATGAAGTAAATCAGAGGAGAAGTGTAGGAAAAAGGAAGTGCAAAGAATTAAAGGAGAAGAGATGCCAGGAGGAGGATAAAAAATAACAGTTAGAAAAAGATTCATTTTATGTTTGTGGTGAAAGATACATCTTATGGAAATGGTAAAAGATACAGTTGCAAGAATAGGCATATAGGCAGTGGGGAGGTGAAGATATGAAAGGAATTTACATAGAGTTTGTACAGGGGGAAAAGAAGATAAAGAAGTAGAGGGTGGGGAGCTGAAGAAAGAGTTGGAAGAAGAGGGGCAGGAGGGAGAATATTGTAACTGGGATGTAATAGGATATAGGTAGGAAGTATACAATTACATTTCCAGTTTTGGGAGAGGTGAGAATGAAGTAGAGATCTGAATTGTTCATGGCTTGTAGTGATTCTTAGCAGGGGAGGAAGCAAGTTCCATTTTTTTTTGCTATAGTATAATAAAGTAGAAGGTGGCCAGGGGGTCATTTAGGTTTATGTACTGAAAGAAGATTTTGGTGGCCTAATCTTAGGGGCCTGAGAGGAGTATAGAAAGGCAAGATATTAGATAGTGCAGGGCAAGCAGTGGGTTTAAAAATTAGTTTGTGTGCAGTAGTAAGTTGGAGGTAGTCAAGATGATTAGGGAGTTCTAGCCATTGAAGACTATGGAGGGAGATGCAATGGTTTGTAGAATGAGTAGAATTAGTAGCGAATTTAGTGATTTTGTTGTAGCAACTTTCAAGTTTTGAGGAGATAGAAGCTGTGAGGTTGGTTAGAAGAGGAGCACCATACAACAGAGAAGGTAGAAGGAAGGTAGAGGTGAGTGTTTGTCTTGTAGCTAATGATAGAAAGTTAGTGTTTCTGTAAAGCATACCGAACTTCTGATGTTTTTTTTTTTTATGTTTAGTTGAATATGAGTATTAAATTTCAGGTGTTCATCAATGGTGACACCAAGTAATTTGGCACAACTAACAACTTTTGTTGAGGAGTGGGAGAGGCTGGTGATCTTGAAGGATGGCTTATCAAGTGGGAGTGATTTTGAGGGGGAGAAGAGAATGATATGGGATTTATTGGCATTAAGGGAGAGATGGTTTTGAAGCATCCAATTTTATGTAGTTGTGAAGGCCAATTGGGTCTTGGCCTGGAGCTCAGGAAGGCTAGAGGCTGAGTAGACTAAAGTGGAGTCGTCTGCATATTGCACTATTTGAGAATGAGGAATTGCAGAGTAAAAATCATTGATGAAGACATTAAAGAGCATAGGTCCGAGAATAGAACCCTGTGGAACTCCGGTAGGGGTAGGTAGGAAGGCAGAGGTACGCGTTTGCCATTTCACAGCTTGGGATCTATCTGAGAGATAACTTTTGAATCAAGAAAGGGAATTGAGGGAGAGATTGAGGTTATAAAGGTGGTTAAGAAGGAGTGTGTGGGATACAGTGTCGAATTCCTTGGAAAGATCAAGAAGGACAGTGGAGACAATATCTCCAGAATCACGGGCATGGTTGACAATGTCTGAGAAAGAGAGGATAGCAGTAATGGTACTGTGGCCAGGACAGAAACCGTGTTTAGTAGGGGTGAGGAGATGGTTATTTAGGAGGTGGGGCATGAGTTGCAGGTGGATACATTTTTCAAGGTCTTTTGAAATTGGGGAAAGAATGGCTATTGGGCGGAAATTAGAAATGCTATTATTTTTGCCTCCTTTATGAAGGGGCAGAATGTAGGCAGCTCACCATAGTTTGGGAACATAAGATTCCTGGATGGATCTATTGATGAGAATGCTGATGGGTATGGCGATGCCATCTGCTGCGAGCTTGAGAAAGAGTGATGGGATATTGTCGAGGGCATTGGAGCATGGCTTGGGTTTGGAAAGAAGTTTTTTGATACAGGTGGTTGACACAGGTTTTATATAAAAAGTGGGAGGGGGGTTAGGGTAGCAGGAGTGGGGAGAGGAAGGGGAAGAAGGTTTAGGGGTAGGGCAGGGGTGGATTTGGAGAAGGTTTTGGTAAGTTCAGCTATGGAGCTGGTAAAGAAGGAGTTAAAAAGGGTTGCTATTTCAGTGTCGGTCTTATTGTTGTTGGGACAGGGATTGGATTTAGTACCGGGGTGTAAGAGGGAGTTGATGGAATTCCAGAATTTTTGGGGATTTTTTGAGAGGGTAGACTGTAGTTTGATGTAGTACATTTTTTTATCTTTTGTGATAAGTTTTTTTGGTGAGATTGCGGAGTTGCTTAAATTGAAGGAATGAAGTTGGGTGTTTGTTTTTATTGTAGAGTTTCCATGTTTTGTTCCTTTGTAGCATGAGAGTTTTAGTGTCCTTAGCCAAGGGGCAGAGTTGTATTTTATTTGTTTTGTTCGAGGTGAGGCTTGGGAGTTTAGGATTTTAAGGAAGGTAGTACTGAAGACTTCTAAGGCTTCATCTAGAGGAAGAGTTTTGAGGGTATCCCAATTTGTTAGTTTAAGGGTTTCAGACAATATAGAAGGGTTGAAATTAGTGAGGTTACGAGTGTGGGCATATTGGTGTTGGTGAGGGAGGTGTTGGGCAGCTCGGTGAATAAAGGCTGGAAGATGATCACTTATTGAGTCAGGTAGTATACCAGAGTCAGAGATGTTATTAGGGTGGCTGACTAAGATCCAGTCCAGGATGGACCCTGGGGGGTTATTTTTGTTAGGTTTGGTAATGATGTTTATTAGTTGAGTAAAATTATAAAGATTGATAGAAAGAGTGGGAGTATTGTTATTAATTTTATTCCAGTCGATGTTGACATCACCTAGAATGTAAGTCTCAAGTTTGATGTTGTTTGAGGCCCATAAGAGAATATTCTCTAGGGTGGAAGTGTTGTCACCAGGGGGAATATAGATGGCTATAATACAGATACTTTTAAAGTTGTTCATTTTGAGGATTCCTATGATTAGTTCGGCATTATTAAACTGAGGAATGGGATTCTGGTAAGGGCAGAGATTCAGCAGGCAGTTGTAGATTAAGGCTACACCACCTTTTTTTTGTTTTGACGATCGAATCGAAGAGCTTGGAAGCCAGTTGGTATAATCTCAGAGTTAGTAGTTTGTGGTTTTAGCCATGTTTTTGTTACTGCTACTATGTCAGGTGCAGTGTGATTTAGCCAAGCATGGAAGTTTGTTATTTTGTTATTTATACTCTGGGTATTAATGGTAATGAACTTAAGGTATTTATGGCTGTTTCTAATAGAGGAGGTAGTGGGAGAGAGATTGTTACTGGGTGTTGGCCCAGGGTTGGGGTGGATGTCACCTGCTAGAGCAAGCCAAGAAAAGGGAGAGAGGAGGAGAAACTTTGGATTGTGACATAAAGTTAGAGGGAGATGCAATTTAGATTTGATAGCTGAAGGTTTTAAATAAACTGTATGGAGTTTTAATTTAAAATAATGAAATGGGTTTGGTTGAAGTAGGGAGGGGGATATTAAATAAAAGTGGAATGTCAAAGGGTGGGGAAGGGAGAGAGTGGAGGTGGAGGGGAGGGGGAAAGAGGAGGGTACTTTGGCAAAGGAATAGGAGGTTGCATTATAGAGAGTTATTAGGAGGAGAATACATGTAAAAGAGGTGAGATGATGTGGAAGAGACATGGATGAATAGAGTAGGATAGATTTTAGAAGAGGAGGTAGAGTAAGTGGGGAGAGTTTGGAGATGTAAGTTAGAGAAGTATATGTGAGAGTGCAGTCAGGTAAGGGAATAGAGAAGGGGAGGGGTACTTAATTGAATTGCAGCTAGGTGAGGAGGGGCAAAGAGATGGGATAAGCTGAGGGGAAATGGGGAGGAGATTCAGGCGACTATAAAGGTAGATGTACTGGGGGTGGGTGGAATTTGGGGGTAGGGTAAGGGAGCAGAGTAAGCCAGTAGGGCGAACGGAGTGGGTAGAGCCACTGAAGGAGAGAGCCCAAAGAAAAACTATCAGTGGAGAGCTGACTTGGTAAGGAAAGTTTGGGGATGGGTAGAAGGTAAAGGCCTAAGCAGAAGGGATAGTAGACAGAGAAATGTAAGTGAATTGGAGTACAGGTGGAAGGAAAGAAAAAGATGTAGGGGCAGCAGTTCTACAATTATATAAAACCTGCAAGTCTAAGGGAAGAGTTTTGAGTCAGTGGGGTAAGACAGGGAGAAGGATGCCACCTAGTTGACAAAAGTTATATAGTAAGGAGTAGCTTCTTCTGAAAAGTAGCAGGGCTGGGAGAGTACAAGTATAAGGGGGAAGGAGTTATGTTTAAAGAACAGAAGACACAAGAGGAGAGGGTAAGCAAGAATTTAAGGAAAGGCTTTGGCTGCTGGTCGACCTAGCTAGGGAGTGTATAAAAAATAACTTGGAGTATCTGAACAGAACTAGCTTAAAATAACCTGGAGTATCTAAACAGAACTAGATTTAGAACAGTCGGTTGTATTAGGGATACATACTTTCTTATGTTTTACTTTTCTTCTTAGAGGGACTGTTGCACAGGGAGGTTAAGGTTCAGTTCCTCAGTTTAGGTAATGGACAGTAGAAGATATGGTGGGTGAAGGACGTTGGTCAACAGCGACAGAGCAGTCTCCCATTGGAGGACAATACAGGCAGGTTGGACAGTTTCTTATGTTTTACTTTTCTTCTTAGAGGGACTGTTGCACAGGGAGGTTAAGGTTCAGTTCCTCAGTTTAGGTAATGGACAGTAGAAGATATGGTGGGTGAAGGACGTTGGTCAACAGCGACAGGGCAGTCTCTCACTGGAGGATAATACAGGCAAGTTGGACAGCTTATTTAAAGTATGGATTCCATAGCCAGGGATGCTCAGCAGCAGAGAGGTAGACCAGGGGAAGAAAGATTTGTATTAGAGAAGAACGAGTGACAGGTCCATCAACAGACCCTGGCAACTACGGTCTCATATTCAAAGCCATGGAAAGAGTTATCATGGCTATAACTAATAATGATATAAGAAAATTTCAGACACTGGATCCGACCCAGTCTGGCTATTTCAATAGAAGATCATGCCTATTCAGCCTGGTGGACTTCTTTAGAAGAGTCATCAAAGCAATGGATGAGGGCAAAATGATGCATACTGCCTATTTTGGTCTGGCAAAGGCATTTGATATAATACTCCATTTGGGCAATGTAAACAAACTCACATTATTAGGCATTAACCCCTGTGTTACACACTGGATAGCCAGCTGGCTCTCAGATTGGACCCTGGAAGTTAGGCTAGAGGAGCCACCTCCACAAAGAGGACGATCACTAGTGGAGTCCCTCAGGGTTCTATGCTAGGCCTGCTCCTTTTTTTATATTTAGTGGTGCAGCGGTAGCATTGTCGCCTCACAGCAAGAGGTTCTCCTGTTCGATTCTCATCTGGAGCGCCTTCTGTGTGGAGTCTGCATGTCCTCCCCGTGGTCGAGTAGCATTCGAAAGACATGCATGAATGGGCGTGCATTCATTGAAGGTTGGGCATCGAGCTGGCACCTCAGCACCGTAAAAATCTACTGCCAATCATTTGCTGACCGGACTTCCGCTGCTGTGACCCCTAACTGGAAAAAGCCGAAAGAAAAACAACTTTTCAGAAGTCAAAGCCAATGTCAAAGGCCTATGACTGACCAAGTTTGCAGATGGCTGCAAACTAGGAGCAGTCATGCAATTACCCCCAAGGTGTTCATATCCTACAAGAAGGACTGACACAGACAAATGACTGGTGCCAAAGCTACAGCTTAAAACTCAATGCCAAGAAATGCATAATAGTACCCTTTGGGAAGTCAGTCTAGGAAACTATCTCATTGATAATACACCCATAAGACAGACCCAGTTGTCAGAGATTTTGGGACAGATGCAGATAACTTGACTTTGACCAATATGTGACTAAGGTAGTAAGGAAAGCATTCTATGCTGTTCAACTTATAAGCCAGGACATGGCATCTACATCCAAGGAGGTCATCATTCCTCTGTATTTGGGCCTCAGTAGACCTATCGCTGAGTACCACACCCCTTTGGTATGTCCCTGACCAGGCATATGCAATAACTGGAATGTCGACAGAGACTGCTCACAAAACAAATGCAGGCTGTAAATAACATATCCTATGCAGTTTGTCTCAAAGCCCTATCTACAGACTTAGTTTTGTATATAGACTGTTGAGAGGCAGTCTGTGCCTGACATACAAGGCATCCTTGGATAATGCTCTGATGGACCTTTTACACATCTGCAAAACCAATAGCATCAGAACTGCTCAATCTAGGGACGTGTATTTTACTTGTGACATCAATTGGACATGCTGGAAGGGCAGGTAGGAGAATTCCCCTCCTCTGGAACAAGCTTCCCATCCATATGAAGAAGAGTTATTCCCTAACCCAACTCAAGCTTAACCCGAACCAGTGTATGGAAAATCAGAAATTAACCCTAGGTCTAGCACCTATATCTCTAATGGACAGAGGCAGATTGTAAATCCTACATTGGCTTATATATACCCCATAAAATAACCTCTGAGGTTCAAAATACTTATATGTGATGCATGGCTAGGCTTATAAAGATCTCAGTGGTCATTAGCCAAGTACACATCTATGAATCTATACTGTATATTATACATATGTTATAAATACTGTTACACCATTTAACAAGAATTAGCATTACTTTGGTGGAATGACTATGCTGCTGACCCCACTATAGTATAATGCTACATAATTAACAAGATACTTTATATGTAAATATCTTATTTTTATCACATAACTTTGTGCTTTTTCATGTTATCATATTTAATCATTTTCCCCTGAACCTGTTGTACTTTAGTGCTGTTGACACCAGCCATGTTAAAAGTTACAATGTTGGATTTTCAAAGCCACTTATTTTAGCAGTCATCCAATACATTGTGTATGTTTATGCACATTGAACGCATTTGTGATTTTTTTCTCTTATTACATTTTTTGCAGTTTATTCGGACATTTATGCCCAGGCATCCATTGCAAAGGAATTCTTATTAATAAGCTTTCCCAGTCAACAAAACAAAATAAATCAAAATAAGTATGTGAACATACAAACAAATTAATGAAAATTTATAAAAAGTGGGAATTCCACACAAACACGAATTAAACTAGAATACTGAACATGAAACAAACTTATACATGCATTCCTCCAACATAACATAAGTATGCCATATCAAATTCCCCTGCTGTTCTATGCTGGTGAAGGAAACTAATTGTGCTCTTTATTCATAGGTTCATAGGTTCATAGGTAGGTACTAGGCTATCGGCCCAAGGGTCTACGTAAGCCTAGCCAACAAGGTTCCCTGGCTTATGCCACCCAAGAAAGTTATTTTCCTGTGCCTCTGTCGAGCAGAGACACAGAAGTGATCCCTGGGGTGTATTTCCTATTTCCCATCCACTCATCAAGATTTTTCTTGAAGAGTGCTAATGAAGAACTTTGCTTGACATAGATGGGTAGCCTGTTCCAGAGTATGGGAAGTCTCTGGGACAGGAATCTATCCTTCCAGCATGTCCTGTTTATTGTGGTGACAAGGTTTAGGTCCCTAGAGTATGTAGATCAGAGGGATTGGGATTTCTTTAGGTGTAGCATGTCCAACAGCTCTAGGTTTGACATAGCTTTATATGTTAGGCAGAGATCACCTCGGAGTAGGCGATATGCTATGGAGTAAAGCTGGAGTTTTTTGAGGCAGTCAGTGTAGGGCATTTGTTTGAGGCCAGTAATCCTCTATGTGAGATACTTCTGTGGCCTTTCTGACTGCTGCAGATGTCTTGTGAGGTACATTCCAAAAGGGGCGTTGTACTCTATAATGGGTCTAATGAGTGTCGAGTAGAGAGGAACAATGACCTCTTTTTTCCTGGATGAGAACCCTTTTATGATGAGGTGTGCCATGTAGAAGGACTTCCTGACTACTGTGGCGATGTGACTATCGAAGGAGAGACTACTGTCCACCTGGGTCCCAAGGTCTCTTATCATGCATTCGGTGTTAAGTAGATTGCTGCCTATGTGGTAGTTCATGGGTACAGAGTTTTTACCAAAGGGGATGACAATGCACTTTTTGGCATTGAGCTTGAGGCCATGGCTCTGACATCATGCATCTGTCTCAGCGAGGTCCTTCTGTAGGATATCCACATCATTTGGGGACTTGACTATGGCTCCTAGTTTGCAGTCATCTGCGAATGTCATTAGCAAGAGGCCTTCTGTGTTAGCCTGTACTTCAGAGAAGTAGATACCAAAGAGGACAGGTCCCAAGATGGAACCCTGTGGTACTCCACTTGTCACTGCTTTGAGGTCAGATTTGGAGTCTGCAACTTTTACAGTGTGGGTTCTGTCAGTGAGCCAGTTGGCAACCCATCTTGTGACATAGGGATTTATACCTAGTTTAGTGAGTTTAGTTATAATTCCAGAATGGGGGATGGTGTTGAAAGCCTTGGCGAGGTCATGATAGGATGTGTGAACCACCTTACCCTCATCTACAGCTTTGGTGACTGCCTCAAAGAAGTTGATCAGGTTCAGGAGACATGATCTGCCTTTCACAAACCCGAACTGGGTGGGATCCAGAGTTTGGAGGTTACCAATGTCTTTGTTTATGAGTTCCATGATGATACATTCCATGGCCTTGCAGACCAGGCTCGTCAGGCTAATAGGATGATAGTTCCCGGGATCAGTGGTGGCTCCCCACTTTGTGGAGTGGGATAACTGTTGCTGTGCACCATTCAGTGGGCACAAAGCCTGATGTGAGGCTATTATTAAACATGGTGCTTAAGTGGGGAGCCAGTTCATTCTGAAGTTCATGTAAAACGCAGCCTGGGATGTTGTCTGGTCACATGGATGCTGTGTTTTTAGCTTTAGAGAGTTCAGCTTTTACCTGCATAGTTGTGATTACAGGGACTCTGCATTCTTCTTGTATAGATATGGGCCCTTTACGGGGTGAGAGGGGCGTAAAGTTAGCACTGAACCTATCTGCCAGGATGTAGGCAATATCAGTTGGTTCTGTAATTTTCTTGCCTTTGTGCTGTAACTCAGAGCAGATCTGGGTGATGCCATCGAGATTCTTGACATAGCTATAGAATGCCTTGTGGGTGTCCTTGGAATTAGTGGTGATTTTGTTTTCGGAGCTAGCTTTGGAGGATCTTATAAGGGATCTCAGCTTCTTACTGAGGCTGACCAGGGAGCTCCTCCACTCATGGGATTTTACTCTCTTTTGCAACAGTTTCTTCCTTCTGTTGTACAGTTTGTTTATGGCAGGGGAACCACCAGATTGGCTTCCTTTTTTTGAAGGATAGCGTCTTGGTTCTGTTTGGGATAGCACGATCCATGCACTCGTGTAAGTGCTTATAGAGTGCATTTGTGTAGGATTCAGCAGTTGTAACTGTATTGTCCATCTGCCTGGGTGTCATGAAGTTCACCACTTCTGTCTTAAGAAGCATGAAGTTGGTTTTGGAGAAATGTTTTACTGTGGTACTGTGTACTGTGTGCACTATTTTCCTCCTTTCTGCTTTCTAGCTAAGTTAATGGTCAAAAGGGTAAGTTTTCTATTTCCTGTGTTCCCTGGGAATGGGAAGCTTAACAGTTACCTATTTTAGCCCAACCCTCCCTATGATGGATATAGTTCAGAAGTTAATGATCATTCTTTGTTGAACTTACATACAAAGAGAATAACTTTCAGTGGTTTGAGGGAATGATGGGTGGAGAGTCCCTGCCGTGCTAATTACTATCTAGTCATTCTTCATTTCTGAAGGGGGACTAGAAATGATAAAAAGTAAGACAAGAAGGAAATAAAGTGCGTTACTGAATATGCAGATATTCAGTGATTCTCTACTCACAGAAACATAAGAACGGTCAAATAACCCTTCAAATCTAATCTATGTAATAAGATTTGTATTTAACCTGCTACAGAGATTCAGCCTGAGAAGACAGGTGTATCATATGACATACCACTTCCTGTAACTAGCTCATTAACATTAAAACTGTATGCCACATATATAGCAATCACCTTTTATGTCATATGCTACCTACGCAGCACTATTTAATACTATACACCATACCTCTCAACCTGTTAAGAGCAAGACATTTGGACAAAGGTCCCAAAATAGGGACACGTTTTAAATATTGCTCTTATAAACTTTGAAAGTTGATAGAACAACAGGTTTTTGCATTAGCATGAGTTTTCTGAAGGATATGAAGTCTGAAACTCAAATGTGTGCCATTATTTTCTGACTTCAATCCTCAATGATTTGCCAGTGATTTGCCAGAAAACCACAATTTTATGAGAAACGGACAAATAAAATGAGGCACAAATCTGAATGTTCTGGGAAAATCTGGACAGTAGAGACCTAATCAATTTAAATTCAATTTTAACTATGCACTATAAATGGTGTGGGCAATTTACATCAGCTTGTAATGTTCTACATCTTCAAAAGACGTTTTAATAAAGAAGTTTTCATTTCTTAGAATAATTGTAAACTAAGGAAAAGTCCCTATATCTGGAGCATTTAACAAGACTATTTAAAGTGGACAATAAGTGCAACTTTTGTACCTCTGGTTACTTTTCTTCACTTCACATTTAGTCAACTTAGAACCATCTGCCTTGTTCTAGTGTCTGCAGTCTCTGCTCTCCAGCTTTCCTTCTTACTCCAACACTACAAAGGATCTTAGTTCAGCTGTTTTAGGATCATAGGCTCATAGGAGGTAACTAGGCTAATGGCCCTAGGGCCCTTAGAAGCCTAGCCAATTACAACCTTGGTTCCCAAGAATATCAAGGTATTGAGTGGAACTGAGTCAACAACTACTGCCCCTGTCAAAAAGGGACAGAGGTGAAACTTCCAGAGTAAATTTGTGGTTTCCCATCCGATCTTCCAAATTATGCTTAGATAGGGTCAGTGAGGGGCTTTGCTTCACCTGAGTTGGAAGTTTATTCCAGAGGAGAGGTAACCTCTGTGAGACATATCTGCTCTCACGCAAGTCCTGTCGATGTCACGTACTAGGTTGAGTTCCCTAGAACGAGTGCATCTTATACCATTTGATTTATGAATGTGCAGCTTTTCCATTAGAGTGCGATCTGAGATCGCATTATATGCAGGGAAGAAATCGCCTCTGAGTAGTCTGTAAGACACAGAGTATAGTGACAGTGATTTCAGTCTGTCAGTGTATGACATATGCTGAAGACCCTGAATTTTCTTTGTAAGAAACCTTTGAGATCTTTCCAGTTGCTGCAGATGCCTGGTAAGGTACATGCCAAAGGTAGCACTGTACTCTGTTATTGGCCTGATGAGTGACAAGTACATAGGAGTTATAACCTCTTTTGTTCTGAATGCAATATGAGGTGTGCAACAAAGAAAGCCTTTCTTACCACCGTGGAGAAATGGAGGTCAAAGGAAACATTACTGTCAACCTGTGTGCCCAAACCTTTCACCACTGATTGCATGTTTAGGATGCTGATATTAATGTGGTAATCTGCAGGGATGTCACCTTTGCTGAATGGGATGATAATGCATTTTTTTTGCATTGGGTTTTAGCCCATGACTTTGGCACCAGTCATTTGCATGTGTAAGTCCATCTTGTAGGATGGTGACATCATCTGAGGATTTGACGACTGCACCTAGTTTGCAATCATCAGCAAACTTTGTCAGCCATAGGTCTTTTGATTTAGCCTGTATATTTGAGAAGTAGATTCCAAACAATAGGCGCCCAGCACCAATCCCTGTGGAACACCACTGGTTACGGGCCTGCTGGTGGAAATAGAGTTACCTATTTTGACTGTGTGCATTCTATAGGTGAGCCAGTTTGCAACACACTTAACAATATACAGGTTGATCTTCAGCTGGGCAATAGTGTCAAAGGCCTTGCCCAGGTCCAGGTAGGCCATTTGTATGGATTTGCTTTTGTCCAGGGGTTTGGTGACTGTCTCAAAGAAGTCCACCAAGTTCAAGAGGCAGAATCTCCCTTTAGCGAAGCCAAACTGGGTCAGCTGGAGCATTTGGAGGTCTCCTAAATCTTTGTTGATAAGATCCATGATTATTCTTTTCATAGCCTTGCAGATTAGGCTGGTCAGGCTTATGGGTCTATAGTTCCCAGGGTCACTGGAGGCACTTCCCTTATGTAATGGGATGCCAGTTGCTGTTTTCCATTCTGCAGGTATAAAACCAGTGCTTTGACTGTGGTTAAAAAGAGCACCTAGTGGTGCAGCTAGTTCCTGTTTTAATCAATTTAGAATGCAACCTGGGATATTATCAGGTCCCAAAGAGGCTGTGTTTTTGGCTTTGGAGAGAATGTTTACAATCTGCTCCTTGGAGGTACTAGGCAGGTGGCAGGGATGCTTTGGAGGATATGTGATAGGGAGGTGGGGAGAAGTTTTCACTGAACCTGTCAGCTAGCAGGTTGGCTATTTCTGTGGTTTCAGTATATGTGGTGCCATTAACAACCAGTTCTGTGCAGATCTGTTTTTTTTTTCTTTTAAAGTTTCTGACAAAGGAGGCTACTTTGGATTCATAGGTAGCTTTAGAATGCCTTAAGAAATGTCTTATTTGAGACAGTTCCTTCCTGCTCTTGGACAGCAATTTCTTTCTCGTATTGTATAACCTGTTAATGGCAGATGCCTACCAGGCTGGCATGTTCTTTCTTGAGGATGTTATTTTGGTCCTATCAGGTACGGCTGAGTCAATACATTTGGAAGGATAAAAGAACCATCAACTATGTTTCTCAACAACAAGAACAAAAAGTGAGTCCCAGCTCTACTTTCAAAGTCTGGATAATTTATTCAATATAATTCAATATACTTGCAAGAACAATTCTTGATCTCTAGCGCCTCGGCTAACAGCCTTTTCAGAGTAAAAAATTAACAATCACTAAAAAACCACTTATATATGCTTATAAAACATTCAATTAAATTCAATTAGATTATAATTCAATTAGAGCATGGCAAAGTAAAAATTTAAAGAAATAGCCTTAAATAAGGCTTTGCCAATTACATTCCCTGTTCAAACCATAAGGAACCAAAGTTCCATATTTCATAATTAGAATAGATTCCTTCTGTCTCAGTATATTTTTCTGATAATCAACATTATTAAAATAAAGTGGTACATGTTCTAAAACTTTGCTTTCATACAACTAATATCCCCACCATGGCATGAATTAAAATGTTCTGCAATAGGACTAGTTAATTTTTTATTCTTCACATCTCTAACATGTTCTTTTATTCTGTCTGCCAACATTCTCTTTGTTTCACCAATGTAATATTTATTGCAAGTACAAAAAATAACATAAATTAATCCCTTACTTCTACAGGAGTATTTGGCCCTAACAGTGAAATTTTTACCATTAATTTTTCCTACTTCAGTTACTATATATTTACACACTGAGCAACTGCCACATGGGAAAGTTCCTAACTCTTTTATATTATTAACTATCAAAGTTATGGGTCGTTTAAAGATACTATGGACTAGAAAGTCCCTAATACTTTTAGCTTTTTTATATGAAACAATCAATTTAATATTTTTTAAGGAATCAGTTTCATTCTTAATAACATTCCAATATTGTCTGATTAATTCATTCATAATGTCAGAAAAGTTTGTATATTTTGTCACAAAAAATATTTTTTCTTCATTAACTATATGTTTATTATATCTATATTTATTATGTTCTCCATCATTTGTTTTTATATTAAAGCTCTCTTTGAACACTTTTATAAGACTGTTTTTAATTGCAGTGACATCATATCCCCTATTAATAAATAACTTAGCCACTCTCAGAGACTCATCATAAGCTAGATTGACATCAGAATTAAGTCTTTTTATTCTAGTAAATTCCCCAAAAGGAATAGCTCTTAAAGTATGTGTCGGATGACAACTACTTCCACACATTTTCCAACTAATTTCATCAAATTTTCTATGAATACTAGTATGAATAAACTGATTATTAATACCTTTTAGAGAAATATCCAAGTAATTAATTTCAGAACCTATCTGTACATCACTAAATTTTATACCATATTGATTAATGTTTAATTCATGAATAAATTGGTCAGAAATTTCATAGCCATCTTTACAAATAAAAATAAGATTGTCAATAAATCTATAATATTTTATAACATGTGTATTAAAGAAATATAACTTGTATAGAAATTCATTTTCAAACATCCCCATAAATAAATTAGCATAAGCTGGAGCAAAAGCTGCCCCCATCGCTGTTCCGGTTAACTGTTTGTATATTTTGCCATTAAATTCAAAGAAATTATTCTTTAAACAGAATTCTACCATTTCTAATACATAATGAGTTTTGGGACAGTCACCCAAAAAAACTTAATAGCTTCTAATCCCCAAAAATGGGAGATATTTGTATATAGACTCTCTACATCAACAGTAATAAAATACATTCCTTCTTTCCAACATATATTTTTAATATTTTGAAGGAAGTCGTAGGAGTCTTTGATATAAGAAGGTAATGTCAAAACTTTTTCAATTAATATTTCATGTAATAGAGTACACATGTTATATGTAAAAAAGCCATGAGCTGACACAATCGGACGGCCTGGAGGGCTATCTAAATTTTTGTGTACTTTCGGCAGACAAAAAAATCTTGCCATTTGGTTATTTTTAATGGTTATCTTTTGGTCAACATCAGATTTGGTAAAATAATGTAATCTAATACCTTTCTGTAATAGATTATTGAAGTCAATTTCTGCTTTCTTCACATGAGCTACATTAATCTCAAGATATACATCTTTATTACCTAGATGTTTCATGCACATCTCATAATAATCACAAGCATTTAATATAACCAGTTTTCCCCCTTTATCTGAGGGTTTAACAACTATGTTATCATTTTTACTAAGTGCTCGTAATTTATTCCATTCTATTTTAGTTAAATTATAGTGATGTGTTTGTTTCAAAAAACATTCTAGTTCTTTTTCTAACATTAAATTTAACACACATTCAAATTTCTGTATCATTGCATTCTTGTAAGGAGGTAAAAAGGAGCTATTAGATTTTAACATACTTGTATTAAAAGTACTATATGCATTAATTATATCTTCATTATCTGATGTACAAGAGTAAAAACTCTCATCACTCTCTACATCACTATTTAGCATTTCTACAGTAGAACTATCAGCATTGGTGGAAAGACAAGGGGTACACCTAAAAAAATATTCTCGAAGATTCATTTTACGAAATAGTTGGAATAATTCTGTTTTTAACTCATATTTTTTAGGGAAACAAGTAGGAACAAATTTTAACCCCTTTTCCAAAATGCCCATTTCGACACTATCTAAGACATAATTAGACAAATTGATAACATAATTATTAGCTATAGTCTCATTATTAAATTCAAGCCCATCTACCTCTTTTAAAATGTCCATCGCCCGGGTCTCTATGGCGTTCTGAATTGTTCCAACCCCTTTTCCTGGAGTTCGTATAATGTCCATTGAAATTCGAGAATGTCTTCTGAAAACCTTCCGAATTCGCGGCTCCTGGCAATTCAGGAAAGTTCTCTCTGTCATCCTCTTCCCACGATGACGCGCCACTTTCACCAGACAGGAAGCCTTTGCTTTTATGCGGTTCAGAGACCGGATTTCCTCTTTGAAACGATACCGCCTTTTTTCTGATTCTCTGGTTACTTGTGAACACAAACGCCCTCTTGTGTTCATAATCCCTAATATCTCTAGTTAACTTATATTTCTTCCGATCAATTAGATCTTTCTCATAGTTAGCTAATTTCGTATTTATACCCACCAGGAAATTCTCCAAAGTGGAACTGGAAGTTATGCTAACTAGTTGGTCACATACATGTTTCATATCACTTACAAGTTTCTCTTTTTTAATATTGTCTCTTTCAGTCAAAATTGAAACCCATTCAGTACTGCACCGATGTGCAGCTGCTATCCATCATTCATGAAACTTTTGATCTACCTCATCATTGAGATCAAATGGTGTAGAAGGGTTTTTAACTGATCTCAGACCACGGGGTGTAATATCTAGTTCCGCATATCTTTCAAGACTACCAATATTGTAAAAAAACGCCGTTTCTTTGAAAATTAGCTTTTCCAATTTGATACATAGATCTTGTGCATCAGGATTATCAGGTATGGTAACTTTCTTGCCTACCGTGGCAAATGGATTCATGGCAGTTCTCATTCGAGAATTCTTCCATTTCTTCATAACACCCAGGCCAGAGCCTCCTGGACCTTCAGGGATCATTTTAGTCATGCCAGACAAATTATTCTCAGCTTCATTGGTTAATAAAACATTAACACGACCAGTATTGTTAATAAAACATTAACACGACCAGTATTGTCACCATTGCGTTGAAATATTTCCATACCAGACTCTCTAAAAATGCGCGGAAAGGAGCACATGGACTCACTTGTCATATTGTAAAACAACAAAAGAACCACCAACTATGTTTCTCAACAACAAGAACAAAAAGTGAGTCCCAGCTCTACTTTCAAAGTCTGGATAATTTATTCAATATAATTCAATATACTTGCAAGAACAATTCTTGATCACTAGCGCCTCAGCTAACAGCCTTTTCAGAGTAAAAAATTAACAATCTTTAATCTTTAAAAATAACTTTTTGTTCTTGTTGTTGAGAAACATTTGGAAGGATGTTTATACAAGGCATTGGTGTAAATCCCAGTATAGGAGTCCATGCCATCAGTGAGGGCAGGGGCTATGAAGCTATCAATGCCTTCAAGTATTTGGTTGTAATTGGCTTTGGAGGTTTCTGGCCTAGTTGCTGCTAATGGGGGGGGGGGTCAGATGTTATTGCTACTTGTAATGAGACTGATTTATGATCAGACCTCACTAGGAAGGGCCGTCAACATGGGGTGGTGCAACAATTACCGATGTTGGTGAGCACCAAATCCAGAATGTTTAGGCCCCTTTTGGGGGTGTCAACCAACTGGTTCATGGCACTGGAGTTGATGAAGTCTAAGAACCTTTGGGCAAGTGTGTTAGTACATGTGTAGTTATCCAATTTATGAACAGACAGTTAAAGTCACCTAAAAACAGGGTGTTTGGTTGTATCTTGAGTGATTCAAGTAGATCCAAGTATGCACTGTGGGTATCCTGGTTCATGTAAGGGTTTCCTATAACTGGCAATAACTTGGAGAGGGGTCTTACCTACAGTCGATTGGACCTGGATTTGTTCAATGGAATCATTTTGTTTAACCAATCTAGAGGTGCATTTATGTTTGATGAATATTGATACTCCACCTCCTTTAGTTCTCACACTTTCAGTTTGTGGTTTGAATGTGTGGAAGGCATTATAACCCGGTATGAGTGGGGTGCTTCCCATAGCCTTAAACCAGGTCTCTGTTACTGCACAGATGTGAGCATCTTCTAAGGTGAGGGCTGCTTCCAATTAGTGCAGTTTTAGGTTTAGACTGCTAGCATTTAGTAGCATAACATTGAGGTTGCTTTTTGAAGATATTTTTACATTGAGAATTTTGTTGTTGTGACATTGCCTAAAAAAGGCACTGTGGGGGAGGCAAAAGCCTTAACCAATAACTGAAATCCCAAAGGTGACAGAAGAAGACCATCTCTGACAAAGAAGCATGGTCTATCTACCATGTCATCCCAGGCAGACAGGTACTGGATCTCCTTAGAATGACACCAGAAACTAAGCCAATTGTTGAAGTCAATAATTTTGGTTTATATTCTGGTATCATCTTAGGTGAAGGTAGTATGCTGCTCAAGGCTACGTACATACTTGCCTGAGACACATATTCAGAGACCTCAGTCATGTCTTTCTTCATATAGTCCAGTGAGGTACATTTCAAGTCATTCACACCAACAAGAAGTATGATGGAGTCATAATGGTACTTGTTGTGGAGGTACTTGAGTACGTGTGTGATCTGGTGGATCCTGGCACCTGACAGACAGCTGACCGTAACATTCTTTTTATCAGGCTTGGTGAGTGAGACATCTGTGGAGTTGCCTATGACCAAAAAAATGGGTTTAAATATGCTTTACCTTAGGGGCTTGTTTGGTGAGACACTTGTGCTTGTGGTTTTATGTGTATTAAGTGCTGTAGATACTGTATTAGGTGTAGCAGGTTTGTGTTTTGGAGGTCTCTGGTATTTAGGTACATTTCTGTTGAGTATCTCCACGTATGATGGTTTATGTATTGAGAATGTGATTTGTGCTGGAGGTCTAGTATGTGGGTTGACAACCTGCTCAGTGTCATTGTTCTGTGAATGAGAGAGCAAGGATTCCAAATTCTTAGTGTATATGTATCTCTGTCACAAACTGAGCTTGAGTGGTTTAGAAGTAGTGGGTTGTCAGTGTGTATGAGGCAATTGCTACATTGCCTCAAGACACCCATGTCAATCAGGCTGACACTAAAAACAGACTGACCATCCATAATCCTAGGTGTAATTTTGTTTAGTTTAATGAGGAAGGATGTGGTTTAATTGGGAGCTTAATGTTGGTTCTAAACTAATGAGGCTCTCAAGAGGTATGAGACTATTACAGTTTAGGAGATTTCAGTTAAAGTGGCAAATGCTGTAGAAAGCCCAGCTGAGGTGCTCTCCGAACAGCTAAGCACAATTTAATTTAAAGGACTCCTTGGTTAGAGCATGGGCAGCTTCTAAGGGAAAATAAATCTACTTTAGCTTTTGCGTCTATAACTGCCAATGGTTTCCTCCACAGCATGGTGCTAAGCTAAGGTGCACTATGCACAGATGCCTCAGATTGCTCCGTGAAGATAGTGGCTAGTTGCCAAACTCTGTGGAGCTGTGTTAAAACAGATGCACACCCGCACAAACTCGAGGCTTATGCAGCAACTGTAAGAACCTTTTTTTTAAAACAAGTTAAGCAATTTTCAAACAAGCTGGCCAGTGGAAATGCTCAGTACTGAGACTTATTCCTACAATCGCCAACTCAGCTGGGTCCTTTGCTCAACTTTGGCTTTGGGCTGTAGTCTTCTCCAACATAAATAAATTCATATCTTTTCTCCAACCTGCAGATCTGCTAAGTTTTTATTCTACTACCCTTTCTGTCTCTGCTAACGTCTCTCCAGCACTTCCTTTATTTAGTATTGATTTTTAGACATCCAAAGTAGGAAGTCTGCTGCTCAAGCCTTCTCTCCATTATGAGTTGAGCTGGTGGTAAAATGAATCTCAATGGCAGAGTATTTCTGTATTCTAAAATGTGAGGATGACATACACCATAGCTTTTGCTTTTGTTCTATTTCATTGGAGTTCTTGTGTTTGGGTACTTCTTTTACTTGTCCATTAAACTGTGGATGGTGTGGGCTTGTCTGTCTCAGAATTGTAAATTTTAATGCAGTGATCACTTTTACACTAGTTGTGTCTGCCTGTTTGATTATTTCTAGGAACCTGGAATAACAATTTGCACATACAAGATACACAGCTTCTGTGTACTTGAACCCGTCTGTGCCCAATTTCCTCTATGGATGATCTCAAAATTGTTATGTAAGCATTTCTCTTCAAGGTTGTCACAGTTCTATGTATTACAGATAGCGTAACTTCATACTGCGCATTCCAACTGAATTTAAATTCCTGGTTAAAGCATCGTATCTTTTGCTGTTTATTATTCCCAAATGTTACTCATGTATCCTGTACACCTGATTGAAAACTGTGATTTTTGTGTACTTGGGACATTAAAATTTGGATGCAATCTAGTTCTTCCTTGGAAAAAAGTTTGAATTTCTTTCCTTACTGACAACCTGTTTCTTAGGCCATCCTTCCCTTTTAGCTTTTTTCAGTAAACACATTTGAATCAGTATCTGTTCATTTCTGAAATTCTCGTTAGTCTTCTGGCCTTAAAATGTGCACAATTTGTTGATATTTTCTCTGGATCGTGTTTCTGACTCTCTGACATTAAAATATGACCCGTGTACTTCATTTACACCACCCTAATTTTACATTTGCCATTGTTTAACTTAAAATGTTGTTATTTGTTAATGTGTTTATCAATTAAAGCAGACTGTTATGCTGCTTATGTTTGAATTAACGCTAATAGACAATTAAGTGTGTTTACAACACTTCCCAGGTATTTAATTACTAGGTCAATTACTCTTAAATGCATGTGGTATTAATGAATGCCAAACAGGAATCTTAGGAACATGTACATCCATTATGATGTCTTAAATATGTAGAATTTAAGTCTTGCTTAAGCTCACACTATCCAACAACAATCTTGCTTTGCTTATACTATTGAAAAGGATGTAGCATTTCACATTCCTGAGACCACTTCTTTAACAGTAGGCACAATCTAATTCTCTTTTTTATCATTTTATACATAACTAGTATATTAATACAAATGGGAATTTTGTCTTTCTTCACAACAGTGACCATGATATCCAGCCATTCTGTTAGATCTAATTTCTTCTTAGTGATGCATATACTTTCCTTTCTCTTCAGTTCATGTAAAGCTTAAGTTCTGTAACTTAACTAGTTGGCACACTTCTAAAAGGATGTGCATATGGTATACAGCATACATTGCTATGGTGCTGCACAGTGTCTGGACTATCTCTACAGCTTTGTGAAAGTCCGGTTTTATACTTTGAATTTCCATTACCAGCCCTAGCTTCTGAGACGCCAAATGACCCAAAATACCAAGATACATTTCTTCTGTGTAGGAATTTGAAAAAGAAATGTGTCCTTTTCTAAATATCAGAATTGGGGATTTTATATTTCATAATTTGAAAAATAATCTAGTACTTTCTTCTTACACTTACATTTTAGCACTTTCAGACCTAGTAGTGAAACCTGGTGACCAAAACAGGTTAACGATGTGCATGAGGCTCTGTACTCAGCATGCTTTAATTTTTAGTTATTTAGGTGTGTTATATCACAGTTATTTAAATGTATTATATCACACTCTATATCTTTGCCTAGTTTACACCGTAAATTGTGTGCATTAATTCTCAGACTATCTAGGCTACATGTCTATATTAGTTCGCTGAAAGTTATTTTCAACTAACACCTTTCCATCAACCCCTATTCAGCGAAAATCACTTCTGCAATTTGCTGAATTTACCAAAGGCAAGGAAGTAGTTGACCAACCATACAACTTTGCCCTTTTCCCCACTGTAGTGCAATCTCAGAGTTGGTAATTATAGTTGGAGTGGTGTGAGGGGTGAAGCCCCCCACTAGGGTGGGTGTGATTTAGGTGGTTTTGGGTTCTGTCGTGTTGTGGGGCAATTGTTTTCTTGCCCTTGGTAAATTTAGCAAATCACAGAAGTAATTTTTACTCAATAGGGGTCAACAGAAAGGTGTTCACTGAAAATAACTTTCGTCGAACTAATATAGACCCCTTGGCTACATTCTGTCACACATTCGGATTTCAATGCCTGTGATGGATTTTCAGGTTTGATTATATCAAATCCTTTCAGTTTAGCAGAACTAGTAATGAGATCATGTTCATGTTTCTGTTCAACAACCTGAAAATTCTTTAGAACAAACTTATTTTTCCTTTTACATATTGCAGAATGTCCTTTACCAGTACTGGTTCTGCAATGTTAACTAAATAATGGGCAGTGTACCTTCTCATGTTATGATCACAAAGCTTTAATTAAAATCTGGCATTCATCATCGATCCTTATCTTTGCTACAGTATCTTGAGCCTTTCTTTCTTCATATCAACTACTGTTAGAACACATCCTACTTTATTCTTATTTTGCCTCTTTATTTGACTCCTATTCTACTGCCCAGGCATCCTTTTATTCAGGCAGCTTTTAGTTGTGACCACTAATTTCACTTGCTCTATAACTCATTAGCACCAATGTGGTGTGGAATGTCACACCTCTAGCAGCCAAGCATATCTTGCATTCCACAGCATTTTCTGAAAAATAAGCTTAAAAAGGAAAAGATAAACAAAAGTAAATATGTTGCGAACAATAAAAGCTATTACAACTGTACAAATTACAATATTATAAGTATGAAGTATTCTTTGCAGTGATAATAGTCAATGCATTCATAGTATTTCCATTAATTCTGTAATATAGTGTAATGTATACAAACCCAAAATTATATTTTTTACTAAACTTTCACAATTTATCATATCTTGGAAACTGTATAACCTAGACATATAGTGTTAGAACATTTTTGTTAGCATACATAAGCTTCCACATGACAACAAAAAATCCTCTGTGAGTGCATGTTTACTGACTTTTTAGAGGAAATATGAAAATGTGCATAATTGTATAATTAGCAGAATAAGTAACACTGAATATTGCTCAAGATATGCAACTTAAAGTTCAAATTTGAAAGTCAGTTTTCTTCAATGGCATCTAAGTTTTCACCTGCTATCATACAACAGTTTGCAAGTAATTTTTTGGAAGTATTAAGTACATATGGAAATATTGTTTATTTTCATAATTACTAACAAACAACTAGCAATATATCAGGTATACTGTGATATAACATGACATTGACAATGACTTTTTCTGTCTCCCACTATGGCATATCACAGCATACCCCGTAATAAAATGTAGGGCTCGCAGTTATGAAAATATGAACAGAAATATGAAAATATGAAAATAAGTGATGAACAGTGATTCATTTTGCTACTGCAATATATCCTAGATTAACAATCTTAGTGTCATTTTGTTGGTAAGTCCTTGTATTTTCTAATGTTGTCAATTATTAGCTGGTAAGTCACTAACTAATGAAGCCAGATCCAAAATAGTTCTGGATGCCAAAAGGAGCTATGGGTGTGAACTGAAAGTATACAAAAAGGTGTTATACAGTTTTTCATAAGGTTAAGTCAGTTTCCCCTAAATACTTACCTCTTATTCCATCATTTACTATACAATACATTATTCTGTAACATATTATTGAATAGTGGATCTCACCAAATTCAGAATTTCTGTCTCTATTCTACAGTTCAGTGGCATATGTATCTGTGACCTCTGCAGGAACTTGTGTTCCTATAAAGAAAAAAGATCTCATATACAGAAAAATCATTCTGGGTTCACAGTAATTCCTCACTTTTCCTGTAAGTGCCACCCATTTATTTTTATCTTTATCAAGGAAAATAAGAGTAAACCACATTTTCCAGTGAATACACAAATGTTGCACTCTTTTGCTGGCTTCTCAGCTAATCTGCTTACAATGTGGAATAATTAAAATTTTTGGAGCCAAAACTCCCAGTTTTCAGCCAAATTTCGTTGCAGCACATGAAGTCAAGGAGGTTGCAGTTTTCTTATATTTCCAGTGTGAATCGTACCGTTGTACTTCCAGACATGGTATACTTCTTTTCTGGCTAAGTTTTCACTTCTGAATGCCATGTCGTATTTGGCTGGTGTATAAACTGGATTCTTAATGAAGGATGAAAGACTACAGTGTTGGTGCAATTATTATCATGCACAAGCCATGAATGGGCATGCTGAGCAATTCTTCATGTCTTCTGTCAACAGCATCAAAAATAAAGGAATGACAATCCATGACTGTACATTGGAACCCTTATCTGTACTGAATGGAATGGAAGTAAGCAGCTGCATGTGACCGGAGGATACCCTTTGGTGTAGTGGCTAATGCATTGCATTATGATGTACAGAACCAGTGATTCAGGTCTGTGCAGAGCCCTTCCTTTTCATATGTTTTCTGTATTGTGGACTCATTTAATAAGTTGATTATAGAAGGATACTCAGAAATGTGGCTTGCCTTTAACATGGTGCTACTACTGGATGGTTTTGCCTCTTATTTAGAAGACATATGACTTGAAGAGAAGAAGATATCCAGGTGCTTCAGGATAAGCTGCCTTGGTACAGTATGTGAAAGCAGAACACAACTTGTTAACAAGATGTTATACTATGTGTGTTCATTGCTTTTAAAGACAGAACTGTTACTCTTACTGTGGCTCAATGTCCATTCATATTCAATGCTGCTGCAAGCTGATAGCATGCAGAACTGCTGAGCTCCCTTCAATGCCTTGTATACAATAATGTGTGATTTAGCACTGTACTCTAAACCTCTGTTAGGTATTTATGTAAGTATGGTGAGGAAATAGACAGAAACCGTGTGTTACAACCTCTGCAAGGAGCATATTCAAGCTACTACTGACATTCTAACCAAGAAGGTAAGTGTACATCATGAAATCCAACTTCCTATGACAAGATCATTAGCATTAAAATTTAACTACTCCATATATAGTAATTACATTTCTGTGGATGGGGGGGGGGAGCTGCCATATATACTGCCATCAGAAGATATGCATGGCTCACAGTCCTGCTATTCTCACAAGATGCAAAAGGAAATTTACTCAATGCACACTTAGACCCCACTTTATTGCATGAGTTGTCATCACAGAAGTTCCTGAAAGGCCTGAAAAAAGTTAAGACTGACAGACAAGTAAATATGTCGTACTCATATCCCTGGGTACATCAGGAACTTTCCTGCTAATTCCTAATCTTCTTACAGGAAACAGGATAAAGAAGTAGCAGTGTAAGCAAAGACAAAAATTGCTAATAAAACATAAGGGCTGGAAGTCTTAAGTAGCACTACCAGCAACAGTGTCGAAAGCAGTCACAGATAGCCATACAGTTTGCACCCAATAATAATGAATGTCATCCTTTAACAACAGTGCCAGCAACAACACAAGAAGCCATCCTGGATAGACATATAGTTCTCAGGTTAGAGCAGTCAGTGACATCCCTCTCTAACAGCATCAATAACAATGATGTCATGATCCAGCTCAAGGAGCCAGACAGATCTTGGTTAGCAGAAGTCAGTCAATGCCATGCCTCTCCATCATCACATGCAACCTACCCTAAAACCCCAAACTTATAGGAGGAATGTTTGCACATTTTATAATAGAACAATTGAACATTACCTCTGGCAGCTGGGCAAAGGAAGTACATAGACAGGATTTCTCACTATAGTTAGTTTCTCCACCAGTCCAAGTGCTCCAAATGAGCAGATACAGATGAATTCCATAGTGTCCACGGAATCAGACAACAGTGCTGATGCAGCACTAGGAACAAGGAAGAGATCTTCCTCAAGGTTAATCCCAGTAAAGTTCAAGATTCTGATACTACAAATCATACTTAAAATACACAACCTGGAAAAGATGAAGTTGTTAATTTCCCCCGGTTAAAAGGTGAAACCCATGGGATTTATGTAGATTTGAAACCAAGTAGGATGAGGAGGAAGAATAGGTGATATAGATGGCTAGATGGCTAGGCCAGCATGGGCAGAAAACATTTTTTGTCAATACCAGATGTTGACTGCATTCTTGTTGGACTATAATGTTAGGTTAGGGGAAGAGAGACAGAGAGAGATATTAACATGTGGCAAGCCTCACAGTAAAAATATAGACAAAATGTAATTATGAGGAGTAATAATTTACCCACTTCAAAAAATGCATGAGTTTGCTTTATGCTTGTTTCCCATGCCTATCTTGCTCAATGTTGAAAAGAGCATTGTTTTTTTCTCTGATGTTTAAAACAGCAGCCACTGTTTCTGCTAAATGAACACACAGCCACATTCTTTTCAACTTGTCTGAAATAACTCTAATAGGAAATTAAGATCAATTTTCATTTTGTTTCTTTTCCACATAAAAAATGAAATACATTCTACCAGCTTTTTAAATATTGTTCAGTAGCTGTTTGGATAAATACATACTGAAATGAGCATTATATTCTATAATTGGTCTGATTAGGTCAGAGTATACAGGAATGATAACTTCTTTTGATCTAGCTGAGATAACTTTAGTTATTAGGTAGAAGCATTTCCTGATTACCTTTACTATGTGGTGGTCAAAAGAAAGAGAATTGTCTACAATGGTATTGAGTTCTTTGATAACCAAAATGGTCTGAAGTGGAATGTTGTGTATAGTGTAACATGTTGATATTTGTTCATCAAAGGTGGCAATGCTGCACTTCTTTATATTTAATTTATGCCCATTTCTAGCACAACAGTGATTTCTGTGGTTCAGATCTTGCTTCAAATATATAGTATTAGACGCTGAACATACAGCAACACCCAGCTTGCTGTCATTGGCAAATTTAGTTTACCATATTTCTGAATTAGTGGTTTAGACATTTGAAAAGCAGCTAACAAACAAAAGAGATCAGGGTTCTGAATCTTGAGGAATGCCACTAATCAACTTTTTGCTTTCTGAAGTGACACTTGCTACTTTAAATACTTGGGTTCTATCTGTCAACCAGTTTGCTATCAATCTTACAACATAAGGGTTTACATTTAGGCCTTTTAGCTTATTTGCAATTCCAGCATGAGGAAAAACATTAAATCCCTTGCCAGATTAATGCAGCTGTATGACTTGCATGGCCACTATCTACAGCATTGATGATGTTCTTGAAGAAGTTTAAGTGGATGCAATCTCCCTTTGGAAAAAACAATAATGTTTTGGGTCTAAAGCGATAAGATTTTTTTTATAATGCAGCTTATGAAATCAGATATATATGATGTTCCATAGCTTTATAAATTAGGGTTATTATGCTAATGGATCTATAACTCCCAGGATCTGAGGTGAGTCATCCTTTATAGAATGGCATTATGATAGCCATTCTCCACATCTCAGGAACATACCTTGTGGCTATGCTTAAGATGAACCATTTTAGTAGGGATTCAGAGAGGGTGTACTTGGTGCTGTTGATTAAGCAACCGGATATACTTCTGGAGCCCATACAGGTAGTATTTGTATCTTGACATGGGTCTATATCACACTGTCAAACTCTTAATTCATCAAATGCCTAATCATCCGACTACTTATTAAGTGAATGACCTAATAATCAAAGTGGATTTCATCAAAAGATTTTACTTGGCCACCACCACAAAATGTAAACTTTTTTTTATGTTTTTGCAGGGGGGCTGTGCCCTCCACATCTCCTGCAAATTAAATATACCAAATCCGAGATCTCACTACAATGAGGTAATGGGTAAATCATGGCCAGTTGGCATGTCAGTCATACAATGTTTTTTTTTCAGGATGGTCAAGTAATTCATAATGACTTGATCCAGTTCAGTTGCCTCCTGTGTCAGCACATCGATATTACATTGATTATGTTTGATCAACAATTCTAACAATTCGTATCCTTGTCAATCAAGAAGTTCAAGCAGTTTATATAATCCCAAGCTAACACATATTGGATTCCAAAACAGTTACTTATCCAGTTTTTCAAGACAATTCTCTTTTCTTTGTATCTGGGCATCATTCAGCATGAAAATAGGATTCCATTCAGGCCAATGGTCTTACCTGCATTTGGCACATGCATAGCAAGCTCCAAAATGTCTTTCTGAATGCCCTTTTAGGTAGAGAACATCAGGTTATTTTCATCTACATTAGAAATCTTCAAGTCAAAATCATATTTGTCCTGTCTGAGAGACTGTAGGGTCCTTGTGACCTAGTAGATCATGGCACTGGAAAAACAGCTGTGAGCTTGTATTTGTCCAGCCTATTGATTGGAGTGTCAATGTAACTGACAATAGAGTCATCAGTCTAGAAAATTTCTACTTGGATGCACAGATTTAGCGGAAATTGAAGGTTTACAGGCTAGTCTGGTGAGTCATTGACTTATCTGAGTAGGTTGAAATTGCGTAGTCTGATCCTTAAAGGCTTAATGACTGATTTTGCAAACCTCAGCATATTGGTTTAGTTTGATCTTGTGATGGTATGAGTAAGTTTATGTGTTGCTTACTGACCATCTGTGCAATTCAGCAGGCAGAATCCAGGTTACACAGATAATTACATCTCTCACAAATCATGTGACAATGATCCAGTAGCAGTTGGTAATCAGTGAGCCTTACAAGTTTCCTCACTGTCTCAGAATACCAAATGCAATGAGGCGGCAGCAGAAGGGGTGGCTATAGAATGCACTTCCATGTTTGTTGTGGAGTCAAATTCAGAACCAAAGTGCTCCAATATACCTAACTAATAACACACTACACTGTGTGCATTACAAGAATATTTAATAAATAAAGTTGTGTTTTTTCAACAGTAACAAGACTTCATCAGAACTAATCATTCTAAAACAAACATTCATAAGTCATGTGACCCATTAGGCCGACTCAATACATTACATATAGATATATTATCCCATTAAAACAACAAGCTGCAAAACACAGCATTAACTTTTTTGAATTTGCATCAGTTTTAAACTAAATATAATTACTACATTACAAATCTCTGAAACACTTCTAAAATACCAAATGTTTCACTTTCAGTATTGATACGCCCTAAATGTCAACGGACTCACTTCAGAACATTGAAATACCATAATCTCAAAATTCAAAACATTGAGACCAAAATCATGAAAGTTCATTATGCTAAAACTTCACAATGCCAAATGCTAGAATGTTGAATTAGCTGTGTAAACACTATTATGATGTGCAAATTAGTTGCTGTGGCTTTAAGACGTGTTATGTTGTAGTATAGTAAATAAGAAGGGAACATGACTGAGGTTACCTGTGAAACTCCGGTAAGTATCAGAGAGAAATGTATAGTAATGCGCAGTGTTTCACCAGTGAAGTAGTGTTTCTAAGAGAAGGTTGAGGATAGCTTTTTTACAATTTAAACAGGCAGCCATGAAACACAGAATGGTAAGTTTGCCATTTAGTTCAGTGAAGTGCGATCTTGGAGTTAATATATTTAAGTAGCAGGGGGTGTGAGGGGTGCAGGTGGGCTTGCCCCCTGCTTATATTTGGAGAAGTTTAATATAGTTTGTTTTCTATTTGTTTCTGTATGTTGTTGTGGTGAAGTATAGTAAATGTTGGTTTCCTATGTTTTTTCACTGTTATGGGAATCAATGTTTTCAGGTTTTGGTGTATTGAACTTTCAGGATTTTGGTCTCAATGTTTTGAATTTCGAGAATATGGTATTTCAGTGTTCTGAATTGAATCCGTTTCAGTACACTATTAATAGATGCATTTTCATTTAATCCCGGGGGGGGGGGGGCTTTCAGCTTGCAATCTTAACTGAGCTGGCTAGATAAGTATTCCTCTCCTTTTTCCAAATTGTCTCAGTGTTTTGTAAGAGTTAGTGACATCATACATGAAGCCTGAAAGTAAGAGCATATACTGAACAAATAATGACTGATGCAGTTATAGCACATTCCCCAAATATCAAGGGATAAAATGTATCTCTAAATGCATAATACTATGATTTTAGCTACTTCTTTCAGGTTTTAAAAATAATTTCCAAGCTGAAATTTATTTAATTTATTTGTTTGCTAACTGGGTAGCTGTACTGATCTTTTCAAACATTTTTTTCCAATGTGGCTTAAGTATAAGAAAAAAAACATGTTAAGCTCCAGTTACAAAATCAAACATAAAGAATTAACTGGAAAAACTAGTGTCTGCTTTCATGAAGATAACACAGTAGAAAAGTAAACTATGTTATTTTGCAATCCATCTGGGAGGGAGGATAAGCACATAATTCGCTGTTATCAGGGTGTATTACATTTGTGCTGTACTGATCTGCCTTTCTGGAAACTTGTGTGTGCAAGAATTCTCGTGTGACCTCATGTGATTTACTGCCATCCTTTTCTGCTCCTTTATGTGTTTTAACTCATGTAAACCTGTGTATGGCCTTTAATTTATGAACTCCTGTAATTCCTATTTATCATACTGTTTGCCTGGCAGCTTAGCCCAGAGGATTACGGCTATGAGCTGTTCATAAACTTCACCCAGTAACCCTGTGATTGTGGCCCACATTCTACAATTGGCTACTGTGCAGTCCTGAGCAAGTAACTTAATCACACACTCTTCTTAGTTGCTCTTGAAAAGATGTAGATGCCCATAATAGGTTAGCCATTTATAAATAAGGAAAACATCTGTCTGCCTAGAGTTTGAAAGGCTGGAAAAGATTATGTTTACAGATTTTTTTTTTCCTGAAATCATTTAGAGATGCTAAAAGATATTATATTGGGTTTTATCAGTGTGGGAAATGGTTCAACCTCATTTTACTAAAATAAGGAACCTTGATACTCAGGCAGATAAGAGTGGCCAAAGAATGCTGCTATATATTTTTAACCTACTTGAGAAAGATTCTTTATCATATTTTTGCTATGGAAATACCTGGATCTAGTGGTTGGGCCATCAGCACCCTGAATATTATGTTTTTTCAACTACTAGAAATAGTGCAGAAAGTTAAGATTATGAACTGCTTATGAGTTTTATTACATAGTCCTGGGTTTGCTTGCCTCTGTCTGCTTCTGCTTACCAGGTGTATCTGAGCAAGTCATGTACAAACAAAAAAATCAACAGTGCACATCCTTACCACAGAAAGTCATGTTATATACTGCTGAATCTATTATTATTAAAAGTGTTAGCATCTTGACAAGGCTTAATTGCCATATTATTAAAACTGCTGTATCATAATGTCTTCTTGTGCATAAAATTTAGAGGACCCTCTAAAAATGGAGAGGAGGAAGACAAGATTAAAAAAGCAGCCTTACCTAGAAAATAACCTGACCAAAACTAGGACTCCTGATTTCTCATGTTATTCTTTTCATTGCACTAACATATGTACTGATACTTGAGCTAGAATTCAAAACTACAACTAATTAAACTTTTTAATTATCTGTATGTCTCACCAGATTCCCTTGCATCTCCTCTTCCTCTTTTAAGGAGAAAGAAACAAAATTTCTCTCTTATAAGAATTGGGATATAATTCAGTTCTCTACCTACAAAGACTATTATCAAAGAACTCTACCATCCTCTGGTGGCAACAGCACCTTTATATATATCATTGGAATAATAGGAAATACTCAGCTATTCAAGCAGAGATCATGCATGCCTTACCAATAACCACTAGCAGGCTTTACCAACCTTTTCAGGGGTGGCAAGACCTGTCAGTCCCAGAGTGTGTTTTAGGATGCCCATTCCAGTTGCCCAAGCTATGTTTAAAGACTGGCATGGAGTCACATTACTTGACATCCAAGAGAAGTCTATTACAGTGTAAGGGGACATGCCATGAACATAATCTATCTTTCTATTTAGTTTTAATTATTACCTGATGTAAACTGAGATATCTTGTTCTAGAGTTGGCCACACCATCTCATGTTCTGAGAAAGAGGATAATAGGTTTCCTGAGGACACAGACGGCAAGACACAGGTCTCTTCTTCAAGACCCCAAGTGCCATGAAGTACAAATATAGTCACTCCGGGTCTTGTTAATAACAAAGATTTTTGAGGAATCGCTACAGTCTTTCTAGTTTTTTGATCTGTCTAGTAAGACACATACCAAAGGGTGCATTATATTCTGTGATGACTAATCAAGGCAGAGTACTGGTGAACAATGACTTCCTTGGACTTAGATGACGACTTCCTTGGTCTTAGATGAGATGCCTTTTGTGATTAATTGTAAAATATAGATGGATTTTCTGACTATAGTTGTTATATGGTGTGACTTCCCCACTCTGGGCTAGGAATCAAGGAGCCTGAATCCTCACCACTGACACTGGAGAGGGACGTTCACTTGGAATATAAATGGATACACTCAGTATTTCCAGATGCAGACCTCTCTGCATCAAGCACAATTTCCCTTAAGAGCACACAGGGAACACAATCAGCCCAGAGTCTGGGTCTCTCTCCCTCTCTCTCTCCCCAGGTCCCCATTAAGGCTCCCCACTGCCACAGCTGTAAGGTTAGGTTCTCAACCAAGTGTCCAAGCCAAGTTCTCCAACACCATTTCTGTGAAACCAATGCTTCATGTCCCTGCTGCACGTAGCTGACACAAACATACTCTTTGAGATTGAATTTTCACACACACACACACACACACACACACACACACACACACACACACACACACACACACACACACACACACACCTACCTGTGAAAGGCTGGCACATATTATCCATTATACCAACTTTACCCACTCTATAAGGTAGATTCGCTGCCCCCAGTCAGTTACAATAAGGTTCTTAAAAGGGTATACAATTATACTGAGTGAAATTAATATTGTTATAAATAGTAATGTCGACCAAACAGCCAGGCTTTCAGGACTGGCCCCGGTTATTACCAAATAAATATATGCAAATGCTCTCAAAGCTTAAATATTTTCTAAAAGGGCCAGACACAATAAAAAGTTTAAATATATTTAATAATAAGTAATAAAAGAACATGAAAACATGAAATATCTATTTACTGTAAACACCAGCATTTCAGTCACAGGAAATATTAAAAATAACACAGCTGGATAGTTTCACATAGATACAGAAAAACAGTACTTAACTAATCTCAATATATTTTTCTGACTAATCTAAAGAGATACTATTCCCTGGTTCACTTACTAGAGCAAGGCAAGATGAAGTCCCTCTATGTCAGGTTCCAAGAAACAGACTTCTCAGTCTGACTGAGAGACTTCTCAATATAATATCTAAATATTATTTTTGGGATAGCTTATAGAATGACATCATATCTGGTCATTTGACTCTGTTTCCCACACTATCACCAACATTAGAAGCTGCCAGGATTTTAGCACCTATGTGTTACCATACACACAGATAGAGCTTTGCTCAGATCTGCTGCAACTCCTGGAAGTCACCAAATAATTTCAAACCTCTACCCCTCCTACAGAGCTACTAAGCCAGGCTTCTCACAGACACAGTCTCTGCCTGCAATCAGAACTGTAAGATATAGTCTTTATAGCCTAATATAATTTCAGCTATTTTCCAAAGTGAGCTGGGACTGAGCTTAACCTCTTCTCTTCCAGTATCCTCTGTTACATTAGATACATTTAAACAGTTACAATATGCATGTACATTTCTTTTCTTTCCATCAGGGCACACTGTTGATATATTTTTAACACTAGTAGCTTTACAAATACATTTCAAATGCAACCATCTGTACAAATTAGTTTGATATTGAAATAACATATAATTATTTCCAAAATTCCAACTAGCTGTGCTGTCATATGTTACACACCCACTGCCTTACTTCTCCTGGCATGGCTGGCAGTACCCCCTATCATCACATATGGTAATTGATGAAGAAGGAGCCACCAACTTAGGCACCAAAGTCCTGATCACAGATTCACTGCAAAGTAGGGGCATTGATACAGTAGGTGGTAGAAATGTGTTGTTTTCCAAAGGAGACATTACTGCATTTCCTAGCATTGACTTTGAGCCATTTTTGGTGCACCAGAAGATAGTTCCATTTGAATGGTATTAGTATAATTGGTTGGTTTAACTACTACATCCAGTTTAAATCAACAGCAAGCACAGTTAGCAAAGAACTTGTAGCCAGTGTTTAGGTCAGAAAAATAAATGCCAAAAAGGAGGGGGCCTAGTACGGAACCCTGGGTAATGTCACTGGTCACCTTTACCCTAACTGAGGAGGCATCATTGACCCAGACAGCATGTTCTGTCCTTGAGCCAGTTTCTAATCCATCTTGCGACTTAGGGATCAGTGTTCAAGGCCATTAGCTTATTAACAGTCCCTTAATGTGGTATGGTATCAAATGCCTTTGCCAGATCCAAGTAGGTGGTATGAACAGTGTGACCACTATCCTCTGTCTGTGTGACCTTTTCAAAGCCGTTCTCAAGATTTAGCAGGCACAATCTGCCCTTAACAAATCCAAACTGCTGTAAGTTGAGTCTGGTCAAATCTTTAATATCTTGCTTTGTAAGTTCAGTGATGATGCCTTCCATGGCTATACAAATAAAACTACTGAGGTTAATGGATGTGCAGTTTCCTGGGTCAGTGATGAGTCACCCTTCTGGAGGGCATCACCACCACAGTGTGCCATGACTTTAGATAATATTTTATAACAAGGCTTAGGTTAAACAACGCAAGGATGGGATCAGCTACACCATGCTTGAATTACTTATTAGACAACCTAGTATATTGTGAGGATCCAGTGAATAGGTGTGTTTGGTCTAGGAGAGGGCTTTAAGGATATGATCCCCGATGAGGGAGGAAGTGGTTTGGAGTGGGGATGATAGTTTCAGGGGAGAAATTTGCAAACTTAATTGCTAGTATGTTGTCAATGGCTTTTGGACTTGAATGGAAAGTACCATTATAGATAAGTTCAGAGCAGTGATATTAATCTTTTCTTAGTTTTCTATGGTAGCTAAATAAAGACTTGTAATTATCATTAGCCTTAGAAACTAGCATACATTCACAGGTTACTTTGCTGGTCTTTATAGCTGCCTTCATTTTTTTAGTGAGGCATTTTACATTGTTTTTTTTTTGTGATGTGAGGTTCTGGACTTCCAAGGTAATCTAAGTAGTTTTTGTTCCTTCTATTGTAAAATGTGTTAGTGTCTACTGAACATTAGGGTGGTTTATTGCTGGAATTTGCTGTTCTATCTGGTTGTAGTGGGAAATGCTTTGTCAATACATTTATATAAATGAGCATAAAGATCTCTGACATCGGTGACTGCAATTTTCCCCAATCCACAATAGGATTAACATGGGTAAAGTTAGATATTTCCTCATACATCTGTAAAAAGCCTGCTGTTTTTAAATCTCTAAAGAGGGTTG
>NC_056733.1:174663677-174696177 GCF_019279795.1 Protopterus annectens
ATATATATATATATATATATATAAATGATATAAATGTAATACATATTTACACACACTCACATGCTCACACAGCATAGCATACTACAAACTAGTACCTCAGGTTGCAACCACTTGTGTAGCATTAAGTAGCAATGCCTCAATGGCTATGGAAATGTAGCATCATGCTTGTACAGGGTATACTTATGCAGGCACCTTACTTGGCAGGATTTAGTACTTTTTTAAACTGAGTCAGTCTTGAATGAGTGCAGATGAGCAGTTAATATACCAGAATGGGTAACATCTAGCAATGTAATACAAAGGGCTGAGGCTATGTACTATAACAAGCTCCATTCTGTAGTCCAGGGTTTCAGTCTATTACTATGTACTTGCTAACTATTAAGCAAGTAAGCTGGCTAGACAGTACCACTGGGTCACCCTAGAATGAAACACTTGTACTTAATGGGCTTTACAGTACTGGTTACATAATACTTTGACATCATCACTAATTTTATATTTTTAGATTTAAAAGTATACATAATACATAAATATGCATCACTATTTTTTTTACCAGAAACATATAGCTCCTGACATTGATGAAAAGCATTTGTGGTGCAGCGTTAGCTTTGTCACCTCACAGCAAGAGGTTCTCTGGTTCGATTCTTGGTTGGGGTGCCTTCTGTGAGGAGTCTGCATGTTCTCCCTGCATTAGTGTTTGTTTCCTCTGGGTGCTCTGGTTTCCTCCCACATTACAAAGATGTGTGTGGAGCATTTCTCCCTGGAACTCTGCTGAAAATTGGCTTTGTTCCAAGTCAGAATTTCCCAGTTAATAAAAGTCAGAGAAAGAGCTGTGTGAAAAGAATATTATAGGAAATTAAATAAAACGACAGTAAAAGTTAAACTATTTGGTAATTGTATATTTTTTCAAGTAGGCAAGAACCCCTGCACTCCCACAGTCTCTGGTAATTACTGGTACTTGATTTTGAATGAAAATAATGTCTCCATCTTGTCTTCGAGGTGGCAAGACCTCAAAGGTAGAATATTTTAGTGGCTTTGCTGAACAGGGAGTTGTGACCCACTGTGCAAGTAGAGTTTAAAACAGTTTGCTGTTTTAAAAAAAAAGAGCTGTACAGAATAAAGTTTTTTAGACTGCTGTCTTCACAGATCATGGCATAACAGTGTTCAGAACTTTCTAATACAGTCACTGCAGGATTTGTTTTTCTTTGATTTTGACCTAATTAGAAGACTATTTTTGCTTTTAATTGGTCAGTCTTGATGAAGTGTGTTAAACATGACATTCTTTAACAGAGATATTTGTTTTAAGATAACCTCAGCCTTGAAAGCTGTAACAATGCCTTCTTAGTGTAGCTGGCATTTGCCAAACAGTATTTGCATTCAGTCATAAGGAGCTCTTTTCCATCCTGTTCATAAGTGGACTTTTTGTTTGCTCTTCTGAGAAGAGTTGCTGGAGTCCATCACTTCTCCCTGGTTCCAGTTAACAAAATTTCCTTTTAATGTTATTCATCTCATGAATATTGTAATGTTGCTGGTAAATTCCTTAGAAATGCAAAAATTTCCAACCACAAATGTTGTAAAGGGTTCCCTCCGTCATTTTCCTGGAAATCCCTAAAGAAAATATGTGTGCAACACAATGAACATAATTTGAAGGAAGGCATTTGTCAACCTTGCACTGGCAAATATATTGCAGTTGCAACAAATTATTGCTTTCAGCATGTCCTGTTTACACATTTAATTAATGTGTGCACCTCGGGACACAAAGTTGATGTATTATGTTTAAAAAATGGGGTGATCTGCTTTTTCAGTTCCCATGGAATTGTTTTTGTTTTAACATCATTCAAAATTTCACTGCCTTTTATGTATTTATTTATTTTACATTTGTTCACAAGGAAAGACTGACTAGGACAGAGCCTATTTTCAGTGGAGGCCCAGGGAGAAATGCTCCAGATGCTTGTCTTTGGAATAGCATCCCAAGATCTCTATAATTTCATCAGGACAGCAGAGTGCCAGACAGAGTCAGCTGTATTTTTGGCAAGTGGTAGGCTGCTCTCCTGCTACAGTACTGGCATTTTGGTGGGGTGACATACTGGATCACTAGCATTTGTCTTTTCTCAAATGGTATTTTTTTATCAAATTTCTTTTTATTAAATATTTTCACAAAATATGCAGAAGACAAGACATAGACATGTGGTACAGTTGATGTTACAGAATGCATACCATAAGCAAGTAATAATAGATATTGCAGACTTTACTAATTAACATTCAAATTAGGTAGATCTACAATTTTGTATTACTATGAGGATATGCTTATATTGTGATTAGTCCAAGAACTTTTATCATATAGCAGTTCTCATGTACATTATTTTGCAATTGCGAGCAGTACTAGAGGTATGTCCTACCCGCGGTCGACTGGCCTCCGAAAGGCATGCATGAATGGGCATGCCTTTGCTGAAGGTTGGGAGTCGGGCTGGCAATTCGGCACCATAAAAATCTACTGCCAATCATTAGCGGACCAGAGTTCCGCTGTGGCAACCCCTAACTGGGAAAAGCCGAAAAGACAAACAACAACTAGAGGTATAACGTCAACCTATAGAGTGAATCTTAAATAGTATTTTTCAGGAGTAGGAGTATAGGACATCCGGTCAGTATCCTTCTAATGAATTTATGTATCTAATTAAATAGAATGGTTTGAAAAAAATTGGAAATGCAAATAAACAGATATGTAACTGCACTTCAGAGAATGGGTGATTAACTTGCAGCAGTATCCATTACAGTAAATTACACACTTATTGACATTATCATATCACAGGCCTAACAACCTGGAGAGGTATGTAACTCTCATGGATTTCATATATCATCTGGAAACCGCTGACCATTTCCATAATTTACTCTCTCTTGCAGTTTATACTATAACAACAGGAACAGCAGCATGTGAAATAAGCAGAGGAGTTGCCAGGATGCCTAGTCTATGGTCATAAGCATTGCCAGGTAAGTTACTGACATACACAAACAGAAACCATGCAAACACAGAACCAAGTTACTGATGCTGTCAGGCCATAATGCCTTAGTGTCCTGTTAATAAAATGCATTTTTAAATCTAGGTCAGTTGAAGTACTGCTATAAAAGGAAATGAATGTAAAACCTGCCCTGTGAAAGAAAGATACCCCCAACACAGTCCATGTGATCATGCAGGCAGCCCTAAGCAACTGTGTAACCCCTGCCCCATCTCATTTTAACTACCTCACTAGGATTCTACTTCACTACCTATAAATGCAATATTCCACCGGCTTCTAGAATTTAGCTACCCCTTCTCTGATAAGTGTAGCCCTGGAAACTCAGACAGTCCATTGTTCTGTGCACTTAACCATTTCACTACTAAACAAAGATCTCTAGTCAGGCATTCTAAAAAAATCCATTCAGCAAAATTTATAACCATCAATTATGAAAAATACAATTAAAAAAAGAAAATCTAGCAATTCAACATGTCATTGCACAAAATAAAGAAATAATTAAAGTATGGTATACATGGACAACCTTGGGTACAGAGACTATTATTATTGACTAACTGTGCCCCTAGCTAGCAGACTAACTCTGTTGTCATTGTAATGGCAGCAGACAGGCTAGTTTTATAAGTGGGTGGGAACAGCACAGTAAGAAAAGTACATATGAGCTTGCATGTCCCACATATAAAAAGTGCTTAGTGTTCAAAGCTGACCAAACAGTAGTTATCAAAAAATGAAAAGCAATAACCCATAAGCTAAGAAGACAAATGTTTGTAGAGCACATAAATCCTATCTGGGATGAATGCCTGCATCTCTACCTCTCAACCAAAAAAAAAAAAGACCTTCATCATCTGCACATCACTGTGATGTTAGATTGGATGAAAGCTAAAGATAAATAGCCACACAAAATACCCTTCTCTGTGTTGTTCTCTGGTGTTTAGTTTGGGAAAAAAGTGAAAAAGTGAATGGCCACAGTCATATATTTCCAAGTTGCTGCTGTTATAAGTCTACACAGTATGCCTCCTCTTTCATAGCCTGTAAAAACAAGCACCATCTGTGTTCCGATTGGAACAAGCGTGAAAGAGCAAATAAAACACAGTTCCACATTTCAACCTGTTCCTTACTCCTACCCACAAAAGATCACCAGTATATACTGCTGATTTCAGCTGGGAGGCAAGTAAAAAAAAATGATTACAACAATGTATTTCAGCTTATTGCTTCTAGATAGGACACTGACCCTAGACAAGATAGTAAGCTTCTGTGCACTCCTCTGACATTTTGTATGAGGAAAGTTAAAGAAATAATAGCCACACTAGCCTCAGCCCTCAATACCTTTTGTGCATATTTTTGAAGTTTGATTGTGAGGAAAATTAAAGAGATAATGAATACAGCATTCCCCAGTACCCACACAACTAGCAGCTGTCTGTACCAGTCTCTGATCAGGGTTAGTTTTGCAGTCGGTGAGGTCCACGACAAAGACCTCTATTAAGCCTGTAGTAAAATCCACTTATCAAGCCAGTAGTGATGGCCTCAGAAGCTTTGGAGGTCTAAATGTACTGTGATGCAATTTATGCCATATTTTTGAAAAATAATGATTTTTTTTTATCTATGAATCAAAAGATTTATGTATTTGCCTGTCAATATTATATTTTCTTATATATATATATATATATATATATATATATATATATATAGATCAATAGATGGATAGATATAGGTGCATTATGAATGACTGAACTACCTAAATGTTGAATGCATAACACTGACAAAATAAATTCAATCATCCACAATACCAAAAAAAAAAAATGAACACAATAATACTGAGAGAGGAAAACTATTCCCTCTCCCAATATTAAAACTAAACCACTAGCCTCAAATTTGTCTGAATAGTGGCAGTGTTACAGTAAGGTTTTAATGACAGTAAGGTGTAGGGTTAAGGTTGTGAGAAGGGGAAGTGAGGGGGGGGGGGCGCTTCAGTAATGGTTGCTAATGTTAATGACTCATATTTTAGCTCTGTACCTCATAAACGTTTCTGATTTTCTGGTAAATCACTGAGAAAGTCACTAATGCCACACATTTCATTTCTATACTTCATATTTTTCACTTTAGAAAATGCATGCTGAAGCTCTGTTAGCTTTCCTGACAATTAAATGTAATACTGAAAAACTATCCATGATTATAGGGCTGTCTCTGATTCTTTAGCAAAGAATATGATAGTTATGCCCTCAATGAGAAAGTAAAAGCTGCAACCTGACAACCCAAACTTGTATGACTGTTCTTTAAATTCCATGGGCTCTTGGTGTTGCTCATCAATGGTTTACTTTCTTCCATTTGACATCAGCAATAGAAAGAGGTGGGAGCTAGCAGGGCAGCAGTGTTCATTGACTTTCTGAGCTTCTCTTTAGCATATGAGAAGTGCTGACATCAATCTCTGGTATCTGAAATGAGCACTGCCAACCTCAGGCAAAACAAAGAGGCATAAATGGTGTTTCAAACATAGCAAAGAAGAGAACACTTCCCACCAATACCAGAGAACTGAGAAAGAGGCTTAGTTTCCAGGTACTCTGGAAAAAATGGACATATGGTAACTCTACTTTGAACTTAGATTGACCTGGTTTAAGGAACCTGTGATTTAATGCAATTTCTTGTCTACAATTGTATCCTTTTTGAGGTTGAATATTATCACTAAAGAACTGGGGTTCTAATGCGTGTGGCATGTGGTCTTATATTTGCAAACATAGTTATGTGCTGTTGAGAAAAATCATATTTAACTGAAAACGTGTTTCTTGCTAAAGCTTTTATGCATGTTTTTAGCTAACATATGAATGTTATGGCTTGATACAGAAGAATGTTTATTTAGATTTACTGAGTATGGTAACTCTCATTACAGAGTTTTTAAGGTTTACTCATGAATATTCATCTCCACTGTGATCTTGTGAGGTATTGCCAGCTATGCCAGTAGAAGCAGGCAGTGGATATTTAACATATGCCATAACAGCTAGCTGGAGTTCTGTAAAGAATTATTTGTCACACTCATACATGCTCACTCTCTGGCTGCACTCTCAAAATGGCACTGACGCTAGCATGTGCTTGTTATTTATATGCACATGCTGTGCTTGAAATGCTTCTTAAAGGTACAACACAAACACACTATTCTACATCCTTCCTCTTGAGAAATGAGTCATGCATTATTGACAACATTAATTGACTTGCAATTGGTACAAAATAATTCTTTGACATGCAATTATACAGAACTAAATCTTGACCTGTGGGTGGGAGATCGTAGGTTTACCCCGGGAATCATCTCTGTGTCACTGCTGGACAGAGGCACAACAAACTAATGGGCACAGTATTTTTTCATATAAGGGGTGGCGTAAGCCACAAAACTTTGGGCTAGGCTTATAAATGCCTTAGGGCAGATAGCCTAGTATAAACCTATGAACCTATGAACCTATGTCCAGGTTGCTGTGTATTTCACACTAGGCCTGGAAATACGACCAAATTGTATGACATAGAAATTAGAACTTGGTCTAGCAACTGGGACTGTCTCTGCTGAATGTTCAGCTGTGGGGACATCAGGAACATCATCAGGAATGGAAGTAGAAGTTAAGATATGTTCTACAACAGGAAAATTGTCTGGATTTCTCTGAGATCTAGAATCTGTATCACAGGAACAATGCTGTGATATCGATTCTGATACAGGAAAAAGATGTCTGCGATTTCTGCTGTACTCCACACACTCAGATTTCACGAAGTAGGATCTCAGCTTGGCGCATATACCTGTTACTTGAACAATCCAGTCAAAACCATTCACTGTTTGTATCCTCACTGTCTCTCCTTCTTTCAGTGGACAAAGAAATCTGCTTGATTTATCATAGCTGGACATCTGGAAAGAACACTTTCTGAATAGTTAGGCTTTGATTGTTCTGTTGTTCTTTGCTTTAGACCTCGACAAACTGGAACTAATTGCCAATGTTGTTCTGGTTTACCTAGACAGAAGTCTCTGCACAGGTGAGCCAAGTATAACGTCACGGGGTATGTTTCTGAGATTGAGTATTATCATGCTTTGACTTCTCTAGTAGTTGCTTTGCACTCTCTACTGCATGTTCAGCTAGTCCATATGACTGTGGATTTTCTGGACTACTAGTAATATGTACAAAGTCCCATTCTTTTGCAAATTTCTGAAACAACTGACTGGTAAATTGAGTACCATTGTTAGAAATAACTTTGTGTGGACTACCATGGACTGAGAAATGACATTTCAGCTTGGTGAAAACAGCAGTGGATGTTAGGTTAGGTAGTAAATCGATCTCAAACCAGTTAGAGTAAGAGTCTACAAACACTAAGCAATGCTTATTATTCCACTCAAATATATCAGTGGTTACTGTTGACCAAGATAGTTCAGGAACTTGATTTAGCTGGTGTTTTTTTATGCAAATGCAGTTTAATACTATTGCATACTGAACAATAGGAAAGTACTTTATCAATATCTTTTACTAGAGAAGGCCAAAATACTAGTCCTCTCACCCTTCTTTTGGTAGATTCAGAACCTGGGTGACCACGATGCAAAATCTGGATATATTCACATTGTAAGGAAGAAGGAACAACAATTTTAGGACCTTTGAAAATAATGCCATCTTCCATCAACATCTTATATCTCTGTAAGGAAAATAAGTTTGCACTATAGGTGGTGCACTAGATTGCTTTGACGGCCATCCAACATTAATAAATTAGTTGAGCTTTTGCAAAACTGGATCAATCTTTGTATGATCTCTCAGCTCATCAAGTCTAGTGGTAGAAAAATTATGCACTTCCATGACATCAAAGTCAAAATTCTTTGCGTTAAGCTGGTCCGTTGTATTTTTGGATGCTCTGGATAAGGTATCAGCCAGAAAAAGAAGTTTGCCTTTTGTATGGACCATTTTGAAGTTGTACTTTTCCAAGCTGAGTATCATTCTTTGAAATCTCACTGGAGTGGAATGCATAGGCTTCTTTAAAACAGTGATTAGAGGTTGGTGATTAGTTTCAGTCTGAATAGCTCGACTATAAATATAATCATGAAACTTTGAACATGCAAATACTATTGTCAAAAGTTCTTTCTCAATTTGAGCATATTGCATTTCAATTTGGGTAAGAGTTCTAGTTGCATAGGCTACTGGTATGCCCTCTTGCAGAATAACTGTGCCAAGACCAAATTTTGAAGCATCACAAGAAAAAGTGACTAGTTTATTGATATCATAGTATCTTAATGTAGATGAGGTGGCAGTTTTCAGCTTAAGGTCTTCAAATGATCTCTGGTGCTGTTCCAACCAAGATCATGTGACATTTTTCTGTGTCAGCTCTCTCAAAGGCACTGTCAACCCACTGAAATCCAGTATAAACTTGCCTAAATAGTTGACCATACCAAGAAAACGTTGTAAAGCCTGAACTTTATCCAGTGCAGGCATCTCTAGAATGGCTGCTTGCTTGGATGGGTCTATTGGCAAGCCAGTGCTAGTAAATAAATGACCTACATATGTAACTTCTGGTAGTCTGAATTTGCACTTCAGAGGATTGAGCTTCAAGTTCACTTCACATGCTCTGTCTAGAACTTTCCTAAGTTTTCTGTCATGCCCTGCTTCACCATTGCCTCCAACCAATAAATCATCTACTATTATAGCACAAGGATAACCTGAAAAAAGTTGCTCCATTGCACACTGAAAGACTTCACTTGCAGAATTTATTCCAAATGGCATCCTGAGGAATCCATATCTTCCAAATGGGGTACTAATAGTAGTCAATAATGAAAATTTGTGATCAAGCATCACTTGCCAAAATGAACTTTTTGCCTCCAAGACAGAAAAAAAACAGTGGCATTTGTTATTAGGGCTGCAACTTTCTTGACTGTACATGTAGAGTGATGTGGTCTCTTTAATACATTGCTCAATTCCCTTGGCTCAATGCATATTCTGATTTTGTATGAGCCTTTTTTATGGGCTGCTACCATGGACGACACCAATTCAGTTGGTTCTGTAACTAGACAAATTACACCTTGCTGCACAATTTTATCCAGCTGAGCTTTTACTTTATTCTGCATAGCTATTGGAACTATTCTTGTTGCTCTGACCACTGGACTGACTTCTGGGTCTAAATTCATAAAATACACAACTGGAAGCTTGCCTAACTTGTCATCGAAAACATCAGCATACTCTGAGAAAATAGCATCACTGAAGATGGAACTGGGACATGTGCTTATATGATGAACTTCTTTGGTAAATGAAAGCAGACTTATTCTCAAACTGTCTCTGAGACCCAATAATGATTGCACAGGTCTTTGGACTACATAGAATAGTAAGCTGTAACAGTTCCTAGCCAAATAACATAAAAGCAGTACTGAGCATTTGGTTTGAATTTCTTCACTTCCGTAAGCCACATTAAGTTGCTCACCAGCTCTCACCTTAACAAATATGCCTGCTGACATAACATTACATTTTGAACCAGTGTCTACTTTGAGCTTGGTGGATTTACCATTGACACGGACAGTACAGAACACTTCATTCCTTGCCAACAAATTTACTGCATCAACCTTTTCACCAATTACTAATACACCATCTATGTAGAAAATAAGGTTGCAGCTCTCTATTTGATCAACTTGCTTTTTAAGTGACCCTTCTTTATAACTGTCTGAGACTTACTTGACAGCAAAACCTTTGAAAATGATTCCCTTTTTTTACACCTGTGGCACTGCTGACCAAATGCTAAGCATTTTTCTCTTTTAGACTCATGATTGGCACCACAGTTGCGACAGTTAACAATAAAGCTTGATTTGGGTTTTGCTAACTCACCCTTGTACTGCACTGCGCATGTCCTTCTCACTGAACTAGTCTTAGAACTTGCTGTAAAACTATGAGTTTTACCTGCTACACCTGCAGGAGTTACAGCTACCATGTGCTTAGGCCTGCTTCTACTAGCCATGTATTGCATGCTGTCTACATTTGCTCTGGAGCCTGCTGAAATCATGCTCTTATCACTTGCAAGCATACTTGTGTGCCTTTCTGTAACTTTATGGATTTGACAAATCTCAATAGCTTTCCTCAGCATTAAATCACTGTCATAAAGCAAAATCTTTCTCACTGCAGCACTATTAATACCATACACAAGCCTGTCCTTTATAACTCATGTTTTAAAATCACCATACCTATACATTTTAGCTTTATTTCTCAGGTCAGTAATATAAGCTGCAAAAGTTTCTCCTTGCTTTTGATCTCTTTTGTAAAACAATTGTCTCTCTAATGTAACATTTGTCTACGGGTTGCACATATCCCTAAATTTGCATTTCAAAGGGTCTTCCCTTGATTCAGCCTGTACAACAATATGATGGTTTTCCCCTTCTCTTTCAAACACTGCTGGTGATACACAAATAAACCCTCTCTTTCAATGGCCTCTGACCCAGCTACATTTAGCAAAATGAATGCCCTGGTGCATGCATCTTTGTCAGAATAAGCTGCTTGTATAAAAATATTGTACTCTTGCTCAAATATTCTCTGTAATATTATGATCAAATACAAGTGGACCTGGTCTGTAAAATGCATCTGCCATATTAACACATAACAGTGAAGGCTTTTTCAAGTATGCATGAACACACACACACATATACATATGTCAGCAATTTATAGCTTATAGCACAAGTCTCTGAATAACTGAACTTTGCAAAATAATACTATTGAAATCACCGTACTGTGAGAAATCACCACTTCTCAGTGTAAGAAACATTTTAAAATAACAGCACCGTGTGAATAAACTAGGCAGAAGAAGCTCAGAGTAAAAAATATTAAAACTTCCCAAAATGGCTGTACTTTGCTAAATAACTCTATAGTGTAAGAAACACTCTGTAGTCGTGGAACTCTGCAAAAAAGATACACCCAGCACAAGAAACTTTTCAAAATGGCTGTATTTTGACTGCACTTTATGAAATAGTTCCAGTTTGCACACAACAGACTCTTTGGAATAAAAGCACAGTAATAAGCACACACTGTAAGCACTTTTACACACTTTGAGATACTTTGAATAACTCTAGCTATGCCTTGAATAGCTTCAATCAATGCAAAACAGTAGTTTATGCCAAAACACAATAACTTGCCAAAAAAAAAAACATGCAGTCACCTTGCTTTATTTATGCTTAATGTGCCCTTTATGCCCTTTACTATATTTGTTTTGCTTGTTTAATCTTTTTTCATGCCCACTGTACATTTTGTGTTTATTTTACTCCAAACATGCTTGTTTTGCAATTCTATGGTAATTCCAAACCTCTTATGTGCTTTTCTGATAACCATTTTATCAACTATCTAATTTAAAAAAATGTTGTTTAATTAAGAAACTTTTTGTGCTTCTACCTTGCTTAATAATGCATTTTGTGCCCTTGTATTGCTCCATTTTATCTTTTTAACAAAATAAATTTTTTGTGCAAGTTTTCAATACTTTGTTTCAGTTTTGCCTTCAGTGTTAACTCAGCACATCATAGCTCTGAAAAGCAGTTTCTGGAATCCCTCTTCTGATACCATCTCACTCATCTGGTCAGGATAAAACAGACGAACATCTGTGGGTTCTGTTCAAGCAGCTTTATTATGTATATACACACCAGGATTGAGGCTTAATAACTTTAACTTAGATAAGCTTGTAAACAAACTAGCTATCACAATTGTACATGCTCACTCTCTGGCTGCACTGTCAAAATGGCACTGAAGCTAGCTTATGCACATGCTGCCCTTGAAATGCTTCTTAAAGGTACAACACACTTTTCATTGGGGCTGGTCTTTTAGAGAAGATTTTTACCTTTGAGAGTACTTATATTTATTTGGTGACACTGTGGCCACTCCTGAAACCCTTGCTGCATTGGTCACACACTACATTTGTATTAGTATTAATTTTACTCAGTATAATTGGGTACTCTTGTAAAAACCTTAGAGTAGCTGGCTTTGGAGTATTCTGATGGCACTATCTACCTTATAACCTGGGCAGAGGGAGCACAGTTGATAAATCTGTGCCAGCCTGTGTGTGTGTGTGTGTGTGTGTGTGTGTGTGTGTGTGTGTGTGTGTGTGTGTGTGTGTGTGTGTGTGTGTGTGTGTCAACTACTTAGAGCAGGGACACAGAGCACTGGTTTCACAGAGAGGGTGGTGAAGGACTTGGCTTGGAATACTCGGATGAGGAATAAACTCTACAACTGTGTCAGTGGGGAGTCTTATTTGGGGCCTGATGAGAGACAAAGAAACACAGCCTCAAGACTGGAGTGTGTTCCCTGTGTGCTCTTAAGGGAAATTGCGCTCGGTGCAGAGAGCTGAATCTAGAAATACTGTGCATATCTATTTTCGTTCCAAGTGAACATTCCTCACTGATGCCCATGGTGAGGATTGTGGCTCCTTGATTACTGGCCTAGAGGAGGGATGTCACAATCACAAATGTGTTGTTTAGATGGAAACATTTCTAAAGATGTACAGAATATGATATTATGTTCCAACATTTACAGGAAGACAGCACTTTCAAATCCATACTTGCATTTTGACAGGTGACACCATTAAATACAGAAATAAATCCTGTTAATGACCAAATGGTTAGACTTGTGAGAGTAGTCTCTGATTATTATAATTTGATCAAGGAGATTATTAAACATAAGAATATGTTTTTGCAAAGAGGTTATCCTGATACTTTATTAAATAAAATCCATACTGAGGTTTTATCAAAAAGTAAAAATGGAATATTTATTCCATTACACAAAGCAGATGGGACAAATAAGAATTTGAATATATTCAACACATACAGTAGAGTCATAATACTGATATATAGTACTGACTGTTATTTGATCAACAGCATAATTAAAAAGAATTGGCAAATATGCTCACATTTTGGCAACACCAGTGAACACTTACAGCACCAACCTAATTTTATATATAAACATGGTAGTAAATTACAGGGATTGTTGGAAACAGAATGAATGCATAAATTCACCATAAAAAGTCAAAACAGAACCTACAAATGTGGCTGTTGTAACCATTGTGGTTATATGTATGAAGAGGATGAGTTCAATGCTCATGACTTCAAGCCTATAAAAGCCACTGACTACTACAGCTGTGGAACAAAGGGTATCATTTTTATCACTAGGTGTCAATCATGCAAGGTGTTTTATTTAGGGAAAACTGAAAGAATCATCCATGTGTGAATATATGTGCATGACTACATCACACGGAGAAATGACCCAAATAATGGTTTGAATAAATGTTTGAAAATATGCCCTAATGATAATTTTGTTTCTGTTTTGGAAAAAAAAAAGAAAATTAATCCTACAGGTGATGCATGAGAAGAGAAAATAGTATGCTGTGAATTAATTTGGCAATTCAGATTACAGGTAGGTAAACCTTCAGGTCTTAATGAGAAAAATTCCATCAAGAGTCTTCTGAGATTGAGGTCTGCAAAGATTGAAATTAGTTTATTTATATTATGTATTTATTGTGTTTTATTCTGATATTTGACATTATAATAACTTTGTTATGATAGCAAACTAGTGTAAAGATACCATGACTTTCTCCTAAAATGTGTGAGCTTGTTTTAAACTGTACATCCTTTAAGGAAGTCCTGATATTTTGGACAAAAGTGCTAAAGATTAATAGAGTACCTTATTTAAGAGTATTTGTTGTCGCTTTTTTAGGATCAAAGCTTTCCTGCTACTCTGCTTGGATACTGCCGTGTAAGTTAATTTGTTGTTTTCAGATACAGTCCCTACAATACCTAAACATGCCATATTCATTGATATACCTAAGGTCATCTACCCCAGTGAGCTTAATGATTACAGACCGATATGAAATCTATGGCATTTAGCAACAATAGTAGAGAAAGTTGTATTTAAGCAATTAAATGGACATTGTTTCATGTATAGCCTTCTTATCAAAGAACTGAAATTATGGCCTTCTTGCTCCAACACTGCATGGATTCAGAAATGGTTACAGCATATAAATTGAATTTAAAATAGTCAGAGTATTAAAAGTATTAGTTATACTAATATGGAACAAAGGGCTTCTCACCGCTGCTGTCTTTGTTGAACTCACTGCACTACTACCAAGGTGCTTCGGACTAGGGATATGTAAATAATTTCTCAGTTATTTGAAGGACCATGCATTCAGGGTTATAATGGGGAAAACTAATGAGAATGGGAAAACATAATGTCACTGTGCTTACGAGTGTTAGCCTTAGACGCTGTTCTCTTATTCATGTTCATCAAGGAACTAATACTCCCTGTGCTGAGATTACAAATCGCCATATGTGCAAATGATCTAATCACCATAAAAGAGACCAAAACTGCTGTACACATTCAAAGACAAATGCAGAATGGCCTTAATCTTTATCTGTATCTGGATCAGTACCAGTAAATGCATTCTTAACCCATCCAGGTCTACTACTGTATTTCTGGTACATACTATAAACTGATGCATATAGATGAGCTGATCACAAAAGAATCAGCAAGCATACAACTATCCAAAGTATAAAAATTTATATCAACAACACCACTGCATTCCTGCATTTTACCAGCAAACAAAGTACAGAGGAGATCGAATTTCTGGATCTTTACCTGAGGAAGAAACAAGGCTCCACCTCATTGACACACAACCTCTATTAAAAACCCACTAGGGTAAACTTTTTTCTGCATGCCACCAGTATGCACCCCTTCAAACAGAAGGTGAGGATGATTAAATAGCAAGGGATCCGTATAGCACGAGTCTCCCAGGACCTGATGGATTTCTTGACCAACATTCGAAAGCTACAAATGGACTTTTTAGCCTGAGGCTACTCAGAAGGGCTAATCAACAGGATCCTCGACCCCATCATCAGCCAGCGCCAACTTGGCGCCCCTAGGGCTCTAACAGACTCCAGGATCCAGACCACCCCAGAAACTATATTCCAGTTCAACTGCATCCTGGACTTCTCTATGGACTACAAAGACATCATTCAGATCGTAATGGACAATTGGCCCATCATCACAAATAACAGGTCTTTTGGCCACATTTTTCCTAGAAAAACCTTCCTTCACAGCTAGAAAAGGGAGAAGCATTAGGGACTTTCTGGGACACCCCTGCCAAGTTAAACTTGACAACCCTGGTACCTTTGCCTGCAGTGAGCCTCCCTGCCACTACTGTAGACACATGAGCGGTGCTGCAGGCTTTTACTGCCCCAATGGCAGGACACACTACACACCTAATGTCAGAGGCGACTGCAATGTCACAGGAGTGGTTTACAGGGCAGCGTGCACCAAATGCAATGCTTTCTATGTGGGCAAGATGGTCAACTCCCTTAAAACGAGGATAGCAAAACACCTGCATGACTTAAAATACTTGAAAGTGACAAACCAGCTGACAGTGCATGCTCTCAGGAACCTAGGACACAATACGTTCAAATTTCATGTTCTTGAACACATCCCTAAATCCCCACTAGGCAGGGACCACAACTCGCTGCTTGAGAAGAGGGAACTCGAGTGGCAAATACATTTGCAGGCAAGGAAAAGATCAGGCCTTAACTATGCGGAATCTTTGACCCCAGTCTTGTATCTCAGAAAGATACAACACCGTATACCACAACCTCTGCACCTGGACCTCTAACAGATTTACCGACGAAATGTTACCTTTCGTGCGACAGCCAGTTTTGATCTCACCAGTCTACCTCCAGCCCATGGTCTGATACTTCCCCTGGCAAATTTGGACTCATTTGTTTTTGTTTTTGGTCAATGGTTCATCTATATATATTTTTTTGTCTTTCATGTTTTCTACAATGGTTTAGTATTACTTTTTTTGTGTCTTTCTAGCTTTTCAGGTTACATATCAGTGACTTTTTAAGATTGTTTTTTTTAATTAACAGCCCTCATTCAGTTCCGTATCTTAATACATTAGTTTCTATTGCTATCCATTATTTAAGATTTTTTCACTATTTTGTTTCTCTTTTTAGTTTCTGTATCTTATTTTTTGGATATCTAGCCTGGTTCTTATTTTTTTGTTTTTCTAGCCTGTTTCTTATTTTACATACATGTTGTTTTACATACATGTTGTTGCTATTTCTCTAGTAAGTTCGGCTTTGCTTATTATGCTCTTTTAGGTCATCCACCATCCTGACGAAGATTTCGAAAAGTGTAGCCTGACAATGTATTTTACCAGCAAGGGTTGATTTTTTTCCAGCAAGACTATTTTTAGTTAACTACATTTTTTTTTTTTTTAGCTAATTTTAGCTAATCTCCGAACTTCACTATTGTAGGTTTAGAGTAATTCTACTAACCAGGTATGAGCTGGCTCAGGGTATCTAACCTATCAGATTGTAAGGTGTGATGTCAAGTTCTTGTGCCCAGTCACAATAAAGTTTTTTTTCACCCACACTTGATTGGCTCCCACTGACACACACCCAGGTACTCTTATAAAAGGAAATCCTCTGGATCACTCTTTCTATTAAGGAACTACGCTTCGATGGTGATTGTACTTCTGGTACTTTTTACTTCAATAAAGTACAACCTTCTAGAATCTGAACTTCGACTACATTGATTTTTTGCCACCACGGTGAGCAGAGCTCCTTAGCTGAGCCACATTTACGTTGTTTTGCCTGTTTTGCTGTGTGTTTCATCTTTGATTTCTAGCTGCCACACTAGCAGTTCCTCTCACCAGGCGAACTGACCAGCCGGAACTACGACCTGTATACGAAGCCTTTCTAAAGGCTTTACTCAGCTTTCAACCACAAGCGCTTGGGTATGCACAGCCTTTCTCAAGGCTTTACCGGTAGCCCAGCTTCTTCACTGACATCCCGCCATACCTTTATTAAGGCAGCCTACCTGGTCATCCATTTGTTCTTGGCTTCCCTAGGGTATTTTATTCGTGGACATTTTTCCCCCTCTGCATAGGATCTTAAATACCCAGGTCCCACAGACAATCATTTTCCTGCTGGAAAGTATAAAACTATAAATATTTAGGCCTATGGCTGGCCTCCTCCCTTACACTAACTCTACATGCATATACTGTTTTTGAGAAGGTGCTTCACTAGGCATTCAACATCTAAATCTCAAAAAGCAGTTGGTGTCAATGTGTTTCTTTTGGGTCTGCTACAAGCACTTGTATGCAATATGCTTATGATACATGTGCCCATTGTCACTTGCTTGAATAGACAAGTGTTCAAACTCCCAATAAATCAAACTCTCAGAACTACTTAGTTCCCATAGCCCTACCCAGATATGTATAGCCCTAAAACTCCCTTCCTGCTCCATAACCCAAAGACCACTTCTTATGCCCTAACCCTAAAATTCCCTTCCCACTCCCTAAACCTAAAACTCTTTCCCCCTCCCTAAGCCTAAAATCTCTCACCCACTCCCTAAAACTAAAACTCCCTTCTTCTCTGGTGCCTTAATCCATACTCCCCCCCACCCCACCCCCACATTGCCTCACCACAGCAGCTGCCCTTACCTTGCTCAGGTGCTTGCCTGAACTCATGTTAAAGTCTGAGCTTGACTAGCAGCCTACCCAAGCTACTTGCTTGAGTCCCTGACTTTGAGACAATAGGTTTTGGGTGACTGGGACTCAAGCACTTGCAGAACACCCATTTCTTTCCATACTTGAATACTCACTACCACATCTTTCACCCCTAAGCTATTCCCATTTACTACAGATAGCTGTTAGTCTCTCACTTTATTTCTGTATACATACTGTGTATGCAGGTAGGTATGTGCATGAATGGGTGTGCCTTCTTTGAAGGCTGGGCATCGGGCTGGCAACTCGGCACTGTAAAAATCCACTGCCAATCATTAGCAGACCGGAGTTCTGCTGTGGTGACCCCTAACCGGGAAAAGATGAAAAACATTACTTGCACTATGAGCACTGTCCATCTTAAGCACATAAACTCACAATATCAAATCATTACTGCATCCTTATATCTACTGGCCAGGATGCACTTGTTCTGAGATATCAAACATTCAACCCAGCATTTAGGACAGGGTATTTAGAGAGGTTTACATGTATGCTGGAATAATCTACCAATGAATATCAGAAATTAATACAAACCCCTCTACCTTCAAGAAGAAACTGGAAGGTCACCCAACTGATTACTACACGCGACCATGTTATAATAGTAATAGCTGATCTCAACTGTCTTGGAAACATACATACTCATAAAAATGCATTAGCATTGTATATACAATATTTTCATTTTTGATTTATGTTTTAACACAAAATTGTTTGTGTTGACCCTATTAGTAAACATGTTATTGTCTATTATGTTTTATTAGAATAGATTTGTAATATTTCTTAAGTGTACACTAAAATGTTATATTAGTTTGTACTTTTTCTCAGATAATAGCTGAAATGAGTATCTGGCTCTGTTCACTTAGCTGGTTAGCAAATAATAAAATAAAGTAAACAAACGATGTGAATCTTTTAATCAAAAATAAGAAGATATTCTAGCATTATAAATTAACAGTGCATTACAAGAGTCTCCTAAAACCACTTAATGTGAAGACCTACAGATAAAGCCATGCTTCCCATAACTCCTCTTTTTAGTTATTGTGTTATGAGGCAGGGGTTGTGTATCAGTTTATAATTCTCTGCTCTTGCAGACCTTAAGCTGTTGTATCTTAGACAGGCATGGCATGATAGCTTGTTTGTGTCTTTTGGCTTTTCCCGGTTAGGGGTCGCCACAGCGGAACTCCGGTCCGCTAATGACTGGTAGTGGATTTTTACGTACCGGGTTACCAGCCCTGATGCACAACCTTCAACGAAGGCACGCCCCATTCATGTATGCCTCCACACAGAAGACACTCTAGCTGAGAATCGAACGGAACGTCTTGTTATGAGGCGACAGTGCTACCGCAGCACCACCACCACAGTACCCAAAATGCAAAAAATAAATTGAAGCCACATGTAAAAAATAAGTATTTACAGGCACGAAAAATATTGTCACCAAACAAAAATTAGATGCCTAGAATCCTGTACACAGTGAGATTCAGGAATGTGATCCACACTGGGCATTATCTCTACATTGTAAAACACAAGGAACATACCAACTCATGATACAGACTGAAAAGTATAGTACTGCTGCAGAAACAATACAATACAATGGTGTGGGTCTATATTATGAAAGCGAAAAACCCTATGCTCGAATACCAAAATATCGATCCCTATACCGTGAAACACAAAAATCCCGAATGCACTAAACAGCGAAAAAAAAATTGAACTGTCATAATCAGCCAACCCCACCACTACCTATATACTACCTAACCAAATAAAATAAATAAACCACATACATACACGAACCAAACCCTACTTCTAACCTAAAGTAAAGCACAAAACCCTACTTCTAACCTGACACTAAACCCACATACACAACTAACTATGCACTTCCCTTAACCCCTCCCTAACACTAAGGACCGTAACTACCGCTAACGTCCCCTACAGACATACACCCAAACAAAACAAATAATCCACATACATACATTTAACAAAACCCTACCTCCAACACTACTAAACCCCACATACAAAACTATCTATGCACTATCCTTAACCCCTCCCTAACCCTAAGGTCTGTAACTACCGCACATTTCCCCTACGAAAATATACAAAAACAAAATAAATAACCTACATACATACATTTAACAAACCCCTACCTCTAACCCTACACTAAATCTAACATACATTACTTATCTAAGCACTTACCTTAACCCACACCCTATCCTAAACTCCATAACTATCCAACACTTACCTTATGCAGCTAATCCACAGACGGGCCAACCATGGAAATTCGATATTTCCATTTTCGCGGTTTTCGACTTTCGCTCTAAGTCCACTTCGCGCTATATGGTTTGACGTTTACGTATTGGCGTAAACATCTTTTCGCTCTCGTAATATAGACCCCCAATGGTGTGCACCATGAAAACAGATGCTATACAGTAAATATTAAATAAGGACTATATCATGGAAACAAGCAGCAATGAAGCTCAGACCAGCAATGTGTACGAAAACTTTGTACTGACAATGTAGTACAGTGCAACTGAAGAGGCACTGTAGCTAGTGAATGGTCTTGACAGTAGTACAGTGTCTACATTGTAGATGTGAGCAAATAAATCAACATATAACACATAAATGTGTATATATTTACTCACAAATATATACACACACACGCACACACACACACACACACACACACACACACACACACACACACACAAGCATGCACGCACGCACACACATATGCACACACACACACACACACACACACACACACACACACACACACACACACACACACACATACACACTCACACACACACACACACACACAGTCACACATTCACTTACATATGGCACAGAAATTAGTATATCAGGTTGCAATCACTTGTATGACATCAGGTAATATCATCACTAATATTTATAGCATAGCAACTATGGAATTGTGTCAGCATGGATTTGTTGTATATACATATGGAGGCCACTAACTGGACAGGACTGAATACTTTTGTAAAAGTCCTGAATGAGTGCAAATGAGCATCTAGTATTCTAGAATGGGTAATATCTGGCAGTTCAATACAAAGAATTGAGGCCATGTGCTGTCATAATCTCCTTTTTTTTGTAGCCCTGGGTTTGATTACCTCAGTAAGAACTTAAAGGTCTGTGACTTTAAGCATGTTAGCTCTGTGTTACCCCCTGGAATAAGGCTTTTGTGGTTAGTGGGCATTGGTGGTTAAACAATAAATAATACCCTTATGCTGTCATAGATTAGTGTATTCAGACTTAACATGTGCATAAATAAATATGTACCACCATTTTTTGCCAGAAGTACATAGTTTCTGAAAACTGATGAAAGGTATTTTTGGATTTGCAACACAAAAATGACACAAAAACAGTCAAAACACAAAAGGTTAACCATGGAAGGTTGACTTCACAAAATGTCATGCATTGCAGAAGCCAATTAAATCATTTTCCCAGTAAGCATAGAGCTGTGTGAAAAGAATGCATACAGGAAATGAATAGCTTACAATTTGTGGTTTGGTAAGAAATTATAGTAAAAATTAAACAATATGGAAATTGTTAATTTATGTAGACAGGCAAGTCCCCAACACATACATATAGACCCATGGTCTCTTTCAGTTATTGGTGAGTATTCAGTTTTGAGTGAAAATCTTCACCTCGACCAAGTGTGTTAGATCTGGCATTTTTGTTAACAGAGATACTATTTTTAAGATAGACTTGAAAGTCATAACAATGTCCTATTCATGAGTACACATTTTGCTTGCTCTTCTGGGAAGAATTTGTGAAGTGCATCTAACATATCAGGTGCTTAACCCTGGTTCCATTTACCACAATTTTCTTTTAATGTCACTTGTGGTGAATTTTGTAATTGCAGTATCTATTAGATGGTTTAAATATGCAAAATTTCAAACCACAGAAGTTCTTTGGTAAGGGTTCCCTTTGTGCCTTTTTCCTGGAAATCTCTGAGCAAAACTTGTGTGCAACTCAATGACCAGTATTTCAGAGCAGGCCACTGACAACACATCAGTCAAACGTGTCCGATTGCTATTACAAACTACAGTAGCAAAAATTTGTACTTCCAGTATATGCTATGCTTACGCATTTGACCAATGGCTTTATCTCAGGACATAAAGCTAATGCATTCTGTTTAAGTATGGAGTGATTTGCTTTTTTTTCAATTCCTATACAATTGATTTTGTTCTAAGGTGATTCAGAATTGCCTTGCTTCCCAAGTTGTCTGTAATTTCTTCAGGGCAGCAGTGTTGCAGACAGAGACAGCAGTATTGTTAATGCTGGTAGTGGTAGAGTATTCTTCTGTTGTAGTCTTTTTTGGGGCTGGGGAGAGGGAAAAGAGGATAGTTAGCAGTTGTGTCCTGTGATTTAGTATTCTCAAGGGAGTAGAGAGCTAGGACATTTGATCAACATCCTTCTAAGCTTCTGCTTCTGAAGAAACAGAATAGACTGAAACGTGGTTGAGAAATGGATTTTCAATAGGAGACAAAGCCCCTCACACTATGCCATTGGGGGTCCCCTTGTACCTACTTTAATGATGTAATCAACTCCTAAATAAATGTACCTCTAGGAATGAGGACTTTATCTGCAGCAATCTCCATCAGAGTGTATTACTCACATACATTTGAGATCAAATATCTGATAACATACCTCTCAGCCGCTTAGCACAAGAAATCTGGACAAAGCCTAAAATAATGAGGAGGACAACGGCACAAAAATTGGGACAGCTTTTAAATATTACTTTTATAAACTCAGAAAGTTGCTAGAATAACAGGATTTGTGTTAGCATGGATTTTCTAAATGCTTTAAAGTCTGACACTCAAATGTATACCATTATGAAGTGACCTCAGTCTTCAGTGATTTGCCAGAAAACCACCAATTTTATGAGGTAAAGGCCAAAAATATGAAGCAAAACTCTGGACATTCTGTAAAAATCTGGACACGTATGCCTGATAAACTAGAGGGCACAGATGTTTTGCAGATATCATGCATGTCATATCACCTGCAAATCACTGCAATCTACAGATTTTGCAGATATGTCTCTTACAGTTTATACTACAGCACCAGAAATAACGTGAAAAAAACAGAGAATTTCTCAAGATATGAAGTCTATGGTTATAACCAGGACTTCATGCACAGATGCCATGCAAACACAGAACAGACTCACTCATGGTATCATTCCATAAAGCCTTAGTAATCTGTTAATAAAATAATTTTTCCAAATCTAAATCAATGGGGATATTGTCATACTAATATACGCATGTATTAAATAGCTAAAGGAAGCCACACCAAATGAAGTTTATATGATCACACAGGCACCCAAATAAGCTATTGTACTCCTGACCCCGCCCCTCTCTGACTGTCTCAGTGGAATTTTACTTCACCATCCATACAGGCAGTGCACTTCACAAACATACCTCTCTATTAGTGAAGAAATTCCTCTTGACCTCTGTGATGACCCACCACTGCCAACCAGTAATCAAGGAGCCTCAATCCTCACCACTGGCAAAAGTGGGGAATGTATACTGAGGGGATAACAGGTACACACACAGTATTTCCAGATGCAGCTCTCTGCAACAAGTGCAATTTCCCTTAAGACCACACAGAGACCACAGTCAGTCCGGGGCTGGTTTCTCTCTCTTTCTCCAGATCCCCAATGAGATTCCTCACTGGCAGAGCTATAGAGTTGAGATCTCAGCTGAGTGACCAAGCCAAGACCTCCAGCACCCTCTCTGTCCAACCAGTGCTTCATGCCTCTGCCCAAGTAGTTGACACACACACTCTCTGAGGTTTGATTTACATACACACACACACACACACACACACTTGGGAAAGGCTGGCACAGGTTTACTAGCTATGCCCCTTCTGCCCAGACTCTAGGGTAGTTACCACTGCCATCAGTCACTCCTCAGCAGCTACTTTACAGCTGTTAACAAAGGGTGTCCAATTTTACTGTGTAATATTAATACTAATACAAATGGTAGTTTGACCAAGAGCAAGGCTACTAGGAGTGACCCACAAAGTGTCACCAAATAAGTATTCAAAACTTTAATATCTTCTATAAAGATCAGCCACATGAAAGATTTAAATATATTTAATAATAAATAATAAAAGAACAATAAAATAGTAAATATATATTCACAGTGACATCAGAGTTCAAAACCACAGGAAACATTTAAAATAACATTGCAGTACAGGCTCACATAAATAAAGAAAAACAAAATCTAAACTAAGCCTCACTATATTCCTGACTGAATCTAAGAGAGTTACTATACCCTAGCAACTTTCTTAATTAGAGCAAGGCAGATGTGGTGAATGGTTCTTGTTGTTGTTGTTGTTGTCAAGTCCAAGACAGGGTGCAGAATGTTCTGTCTCACTGAGGGACTTCTCAAAATAATATCTAAAATATTACTACTAGGATATTTTGCAGAATAACATCATTTCTGGTCATCTGACGTCTAGTTCCCAGGCAAACCCCCACTGCTGGCAGCTGGCAGCATTTAGCATCTACCTGTAAAAATTCGCAGACAAGGGCTTTTGCTCAGATCTTTGCCAGGTGATGGAAGTCATAAAACAATTGCATTCCTTCATGCTTCCAAAGTAGCAATTAATTTACCCCAAAGACAATACAGAAAGCTTCCTAGTACAGATGTTGTGTCTCTGAATGCATTGGAGCATTTTATGGCCTAACCCATAAAGTAAGTTAATTTCAAATATTTTTCTAAAGTTTGCTAGACTGAGGTTAACCCTCCAGTTTCCTCTGTTAACATATACATTTAAACAGTTACAATAGTGCATGTACATTCCTGTTCTCTTCCAGTAGGGCACTCTTTGCATACATTTTAAACGCAAGCACTTTATAAATACATTTTCAACACAAACATCTACACAAAGCAGTTGGATATACACATGACATACAGTTGTAATGCATTTGCAACACAAGCATCTTGTATAAATTAGTTTGATATTCATAAATAATATACAATTATTTACAAAATTCCAGCTAGCTGTGCTGGCAGTACCTCCTTTTGTCACAACCTCCAACACAGAGCAAGTAGTTCATATCTACCTCCTATTTTCATCTCTCCTGTCAGTCTGTTTTTCTTGTCCACCAACCCTCCCCCTCTACTCTGTGATCCACATCCTATCTCAATCCCTTGTGCTGTGTAGAAGCAACAAGGTTATGGCCTTTAGCCTCTCCCCTTATTCAATATTCCTTACACTCATGTTATCTTAGCTACCTGTGTCTCAACCCCTTCAGCATCCTACTATCCTTACACAAGTGTGACCTTTTTAATGGCATATAGTAATCCAACTGGGCCTATGTCCACTAGAAGGATAACTTCCACTTCTTAAGCATTAACTCCTCTTGCTTTGACCACATTCCCTGCATTTCCTACCAATGCATATTGACTGGACTAATTTATTTTTCATCCAAAGACTGGTTTTCTTAGGTACCAGGCTTGTCTTTGGCAGGCTAGTTACAGGAACCCAGTACAAACATATACATGTCTCCATATAGGGTGAATAACCTACCAGAAGTAAGCTCATAACAAACATCAAAAGCAAATCACACTGATAGAGTGCCAGCCTTAACAAGAGTATACAACAAAGGGAAAGGTCATGGCCAAAATCAGAAACAGCTACTCTCATAAATGCAAGAGCTCACTAGTTAAACTAGACAAAAAACAGAGGATGAATTAATTCCAGCAAAGCCAACTACAAGATCAGGATAGCCTCTCAGACAAAAGACAACCACAAGACCTTCTTCGGCTATATCTAATACCTTAAATGTAACACACAACAGTGTTCTAAATTTGTGGTAAATGGCACCACCTTCAGTGAGCAGAGAGATATAGCAAATCTGCTGGCTGGCAAATACAGGTCAAAGTTCACCCCGACTAACTCCTGCTACCCTTTGTGAAATCCCTTCTGGCATACCCTTCCCTTCAACTATGAGCAGGGAGTAGGTCTCGGCAGCCTTTGCCAAGGTCAGAAACTCTGCTTCAGTCGGCCCCAACAATATTCCAGGTTGCTTCCTAAAATGCTTAAAACATGACCTTTCAATACCACTTGAGACACTATTCAACTACACCCTTAAAATAGGTTACATACCAAGTGAATGAAGGACTGCAACACTCGTCCCTCTTCACAAGGATGGTACACAAAAGGACTCATAGTGTAGTAACTTTATTGGCCAGAGGACCCATTATTTAGTTTTCTGTTTTTTCTGCACTGCTATAAATTTGGCATGTTTGTGTGGGTTAGCAGTGCCCTGCACAGTTGTAAACACATAGAGAGCAAATTTTCTCTGTAGAACGATCCATAAAACTGTAACCTATAAAGCAGCAATATAATGCAAATACTTTGAGCGTCGACAAGTTTAGAGCAGCTAGCTGGGCCTCAACTGGCAATACCTTCAGATTTAGTATTGCATAAACATTAAAATAGGTAGGGTTTAGTACTGTTTAGCTTAATCTAACCCAGTAAAGCATCCTTATTAGTCTGCACAAACAAAGCACCCTTAATAGTCTTCTAACAATAATACACCACCCTTTGTATCTCACAAATCAAAGGACTGGACATTATGGATATGCAATTTTCTAACTTCTCTGTAACCAGCCTAATGGATATGGACATCTTGAGACAATGTAACAATTGTCTCATGTTCACTGACAACCACTTAATCCTTAAAGAATCAGGCACAGTATACGACAGATAATTACACAACAACACTGGAGATTTAACACTCACAAACAAGTCCACATCAGGTCGTTGAAACCATGCACACAACATCTACCTCACATAGCGCACAACATACACATAGACTAACATATATTCAGGCACTTAAAAGCAATCTTCCTAGACAAATAGGATCACCTAGACCACCTGCTGTCAAAGCTATGCCTCAGCAATACCTAACACCACACATACTGTCACTCTCAGTAAAGCCCCAAATACTAAGCCCCTAAGGTAGACAAACACACTTCCCAGGACTCTCATCACAGGGGACTCCATTGTAAGATATACTGATGCCCCTTGAACCACAATGAACTGTTAGTTATCTGGAGCCAGGATCAACCAAGTCATTGATGCACTCAAGTCATTATGCCACAGGTACCGGTATGATTCCATCATAGTTCATATAGATGTGACCTGAGATGTACCTCCCTGGACTATATGAAGGGAGACATTATGGAGCTTTCAGATTATGTATCTCAGACTGGTATGAGCCTGACACTGAGCAGCATATTACCATCATCAAGGATGATGCCACAATATGAATAAAAAATGATTGATTTCAACAACTGGCTCAACTGTATCTTTTAGATTACACTGAATATTTACAGCAATATATAAATATGTTATGCAAGCTGTTAGAAGTGGTTTTAACAAATAATGTGTTTCTATTTCAAAAACAGTTGTATATACAAAGAAAGGAGATAGCAATGGGAACACCTGTTGCTAATAGCTATGCAAACATAGTAATACTTATTTGGGAATGAAAGTTTGTGCTATCTACAGAAAAATAGTCTGCCAAAGAATGTTGCATTTTACCGTAGGTTTATAGACAAATTGTTTTTTTTATTTGGAAAGGAGATGAAGTTAGTTTTAATGAGTTTTATGATTACTTTTCCACTACCAGTTCATTTTTAACATTTAAGAAAACAATATCAGCAGAGAGTATAGATTTTTTTAGATATAGATATAACTATTTTTAAAGACAGGAATGGGACCTTAGGCTCTCAGCCTAATAGAAAACCTACAAAAAGGAATGCATACTTATATCAAAATAGTATGCATCCACAATTTATGTTAGAAAATATAGTGAGGAATTAACATCTAAGAGTAGCAAAACTGAAAACAGATGATGGTAATATGGGCACACAATTAGACAATATTATTTCACACTTTGTGAAGAGAGGCTATGATGAGAAAAAAGTGACTAACATCCGTGATGAGGTTATGAAGCATAGGGCAACCACTGCCAGACTGATTTTTCTAGGGAAACGGGACAGGAAGCAGTTATCAAGAATAAACACATCAGAATTAGATGTATGTTGACTTAGAAGACACTAGAAGTATAAATCAAATAATTAACAAATACTGGCTACTTATATGACGTACCTGAGTTGACTGCTATAATCACTGAACAACTGAATTTTTGGTATAAGAAAAGCCACAATCTAAAACAAATGTGTTACAAAGAACAAACATGAGTGAATGAATATATACACTCAGAAAGAAGAGATTCATCTAAATGTGGTAGGTGTCGTTTTTGCAGTTTCATAGGTGTGAGTAGGGTTTTTACACATCCAGTTACAGGGAAGGAAGTTAAATGAACTGCATATGGAACATGTAATTTAGTCTATTTAGCTGTATGCCAAGTATGTCAAGCATACTATGTAGGAAAAACAAATCAGAAGTTTAAAGAGCGCACGTCCAACCATCTAGCTGAAATAAGGACACAAGTGTTAACTAACATTTTATATAAACATATGAAAGAGAAAGGCTTAAAACAAACCTTTACATTTTCTATTCTTAAAATAGTAATTGACACACTTTGTGGAGGGAATGTTAAAGATAGGACAGAGATAGAGGAGTTGAATTGGATTTTGCACCTTAGGGCTCACATTTTACTAGGTTTAAATGGCACTGTCTCTTTAAATCTATGTGGAAAGAGTTGTATAAAAAAGTCTAATTGAACATACTATCATGTGACTGAGATACTATTTAAATGGGTTACTTGTGTTGTTTGTTTTACTTTGCCTGAGGAAGCCTTATGAGGTGAACGTTTTTACTAGCTGTTTTAAGTTTGAATAAAGCTTTTTTATTGAGTGGTTTGTGGTTCCAGTGACTTTATACTGGTTTTAGTTTTTTGAATTGAAGTATACTGGATTTACTTGTGTCACTGGTTGTTTTTTGCATTGGGTACCCTAAATAAAAAACTACACTCCGTCCAAGCCCTCCTCACACTCGAAAATATGGATATCTGTGAAGTTACTTTAACATGTTTTAAAGCGGCAATGAGTATCCTGGCAGCGCAAGGTTTCAGTGTTTCCCACACGTTTAGACCAGTAGCAGTACAGACGATGACTAAACGTGAAGGTGTCTCAATATGCATCAGTAACAAGCATACATCTAGGATGGTCAAACAGGATGACATGCTGGAGTTCCTCCACATGCAGATCACCAAAGACAAAAATCCCATACCATATCCTAGCCAGCTATAGTTCACTCTCCATGTTCCAAGTAGCACACAATGCATACTTGGACCTACTGTAGACACTTACCATCCAACCTAACACCCTGCTGGAGACTTTAATTACCCCTCTATAGACTGATAATGTTAAACGGCCTCAAATCTACAGGCACAGAGATTCCTGGACTTTGTAAATACAACCTTGACCAAATACTGGATATGCCTACTAGAGGCTCCAAAATACTAGACCTCATGAGAATTCTGACACCCCCCCCCCCCCCAATGTCTCATCCTCACTGGTAAAGTCTGACCATAAAGCAGTCTCCATCAAAATTAAAATTAACTCCATAATCCCATTAAAATTAGTAACAGGAACTATTCCAAGGCAAATTACCAGCTATTAAGTGATGGTTTGTCAAAATTCAATGCCTCTCCAAAACTCGAGAACACACCAGCCTATGTTGAATTACTGTCAGAAAGTCTTTACAACCATGTCAGTGGCTGCATAGATGCTGCTGTACCTACCAGAAGTAAGCCAAAAACTAGTCCCAGAAACAAACCACCTTGGTGGCATTCCAAATTAAACAGGATATACAACAAAAGGAAAAAATATGGCAAAATCAGGAAAGGTAATTCCCATAAAGATAAAACCTCTCTCATCAAAGTAAATAGGCAACTAAGAGGGCTAATTAGGTCAAGCAAAGCAGCTTCAAGGTTAAGCTATCCTCCCATTTGAAAGATAACCATATGGCCTTCTACACCTATGTCAGAAACCTCATGGGTAGCACACAGCACTAAGCCTGGAAATATATGGAACCTGTTAGTGTGCAAATTTAGTTCTAACAATGCCCACCTCACCCCCAACCATTCCCCCAGTAATACCCTAAAAAATAAACCCTCCAACTGTAACTAGGGAGCATGTATTGAATGCACTCACTATAGCCATGAGCATGGCCTTAATAGGCCCTGATAACACCCCAGGATGCTTCCTGAATAGTCTAAAATTTGACTTATCAGGACCTCTGGAGTCACTATTTAACTATAGTCTTAAAAAGCATCTTTGTGCCACATGAATGGAGGACTGCAATTGTCACTCCACTTTATAAAGAAGAACCTTCAACAGATCCTGGAAATTGCACCATTAGTCTTGCTTAGTCTTGTTTGCAAAACCATCAAAAGAATTATCATGGAAATTATCAACAAGGACATAGGAGATCTCCAGACACTGGATCAATCCCAGTTTGGCTTTGTCAAAGGAAGGTCATGATTACTGAAGCTGGTGGACTTCTTTGAAAAAGTCACTAAGGCAATTGATGAGGGGAAACTGTGTATATTGCCTACCTACATCTGGCATTTGATACAATATCTTACTTGGGCATTTTCAACTAACTTACAGAACTAGCTATAAACCCATTTAGAACATTCTGAATACCTAGCTGACTCACTGATAGGACCAACCAGGTTAGAACTGGTAAGTCCACCACCACAAAGAGGCCAGTCACCTGTGGAGTTCCCCAGGCTCTGTGCTAGGCCCACTACTCTTTGGCACCTACTTCGTGGATGTCAAAGCCAATGTCAAAGGTCTCTGGCCAACCAAGTTTGCTGATGACTGCAAATTGTGAACAGTCACTGAATTCCCCCCAAGATGAGAATACCATTCAGAAAGGTCTAATACACACAAATGCTTGGTGCCAAAGCCATGGCTTAAAACTCAATACCAAGAAATTTATTATAGTAACTTTTGGGAAGTCTGTGGCTCTAGATAACTACATCATCATTAAAACACCTTTGAAAGTTGATACACTGGTCAAGGATCTGAGAACTCATCTAGACAGTAACCTAGTCTTTGACTAACATGTGTCCAAGGTAGCAAGAAAATTCATCTATGTTGCTCAACTTATAAGCAAGGACATGGCATCTAGGTCCAGAGACGTCATCATACTACTGTACCTTTCCCTCGCCAGGCCCATCATAGAGTATAATGCCCCCTTTGGTATGTACCTGATTAGACACATGCAACAACTGGAATGTCCACAAAGGTTCCTTATAAAAAGAATACAGGGAGTAAACACAATGTCCTATGCTGATTGCCTCAAAGCCCTATCTCTTTACTCAGTATCATTCAGACTTCTCAGAGGTGATCTTTGCTGGGTATACAAGGCATCCCTGGACACAGTTTTGATGTATCTTTTGCACATCCGCAAAACAAACATCATCAAAACAATAAGATTAAAATACCTAAATTTTGCTTGCAACATAAAGAGGACATTTTGAGAGAGATATGCTTCTCAGAGACTTCTCATTCGGTGGAACAGGTTCCCCATTCATGCAATGCAGAGTTTTTCCCTATCCCTATTTAAGAGAAACTTTGACCAATGGATGGATAATCAGAAATTCACCCCTGTTCTGGCACCTTATGTTTCTGATGTAAATCACCCCTTATAAGTCAAATATAAATTAAATTTGTTGGTCACATTTGGGTTGCATGGCTAGGTTTTAAGGGCCCTAGTGGTCATTAGCTTAGTATACACCTATGAACCTATAATCCTGTGAACTTGACCCAGAAAACTACAGTTGCATCAGTCTGACAAGTCTAATATTCAAAGCCATGGGATGCATTATCATGGAAATGATCGACAAGGGCATTAGCAACCGACAAACATAGTAGGGCTTTGTCAAGGGAAGATCTTGCCTACTTAACCTAGTAGACTTTTTTGAGAGGGTCACCAATACAATGTATGAGGGGAAGATGGTGTATACCACATACCTTAACTTGGATAACGTGTCCAATATGATTGCCAACTCAGGTATTGTTGACAAACTTTCCTGAACTAGGCATAAACCCCTACATAACTCACTGGATTGCCAGCTGATTCATAGATAGGAATCAAGAATTCAGGATTGGTGAGACCACCTCCAGTAAGAGACAGTCAGCAGCAGAGTATTTCAGGGATCCATGCTGTGCCCACTACTGCTTGGCATCTACTTATCAGAAGTCAAAACTAAAGTCAAGGGCCCCTGGCTCACCAAGCTCACAGATGACTTGGAAGCTATCATAGATTCCCCCATGACATTAACATTCTGCAAGAGGACCTAACACAGACAAATGACTGGTGTCAAGTCCACTGTTTAAAACTCAATGTCACTTTTGGAAAACATCCACACAAGCCAATTACTGCATTGAAAAAACACCCCCTAACAGCTGACTCAGTAGTTAGGAATCCTGGAACATATGCAGATAGTAATTTGACCTTCGACCAACACACAGTCAAGAAAGTAAGAAGTCATTCTGTGTTGCTCAACTTATAAGTAAGGGTATGGCATCCAGCTCCAAGGAAGTTATAGTGTGACTTTACTCGGCCCTTATCAGACCAATCACTGATTACAATGCCCCATTTGGCATGTACCTGACCAGGCATTTGCAACAATTGAAATGCCCACAGCAGTTCCTCACCAGAAGAATCCAGGGTATTAGCACACTGTCCTACACAGATTGCCATAAGACCCTGTCTCAATACTCAGTCTCCTACAGGTTAGAGGCAATCTATGACTGACATATAAGGAATTCTCAGATTCAGCCCTAATGGATCTTTTGCACATCAGCAAAACAAATAGTGCTGCAAACATTATATCCAAGGATTTAAACTTTGTCTGTGACATAAATAGAGCATGCCGGCAAGACAGGTATGTGTCTCAAAGGGTCCCTGTGCTATGGAAAAGGTTCCTCATTAGTGTGAAGCAGAGTTCATCCATGACCCTATTCAAATGTAATGTTGAT